>NW_009219905.1:16710-71417 GCF_000690835.1 Fulmarus glacialis
ACAGACACTGGGCCGCCCCCACCCCCCGCGACAGGCACTGCAGCTGCTCCAAACCCAAGCAACAGTCACTATGGCTGAACCAGAGAGCCAACCTGTGCCGGTATCAGTCACTCCTATACAAAAGAAGAAATACACAAGAAAATCAGCTCATTTAGTAGGGGATGAAGGTGAACCAGGGCCATCACGAGAACAGAAGGAGGAAGAGGCGGAACCCATAAATGAGATGGTAACCACCCAATCCTTATCCCCGAGTGAGCTGTGAGATACGCGAAAAGACTTCAGTCGTCATCCAAGCGAGCACATTGTCACCTGGCTGCTCCGATGCTGGGATAATGGGGCCACTAGCCTGGAGTTAGACGGTAGGGAAGCCGAGCAGCTGGGATCCCTTTCCATGGAAGAGGGCATTGACAAAGTGATTGGACAAAAGGCACATGTCCTCAGCCTCTGGAGGCAACTCCTGTCAGGCATGAAGGAAAGGTATCCCTTCAAGGAAGATATTGTATGTCACCAAGGCAAATGGACCACCACGGAGAGAGGTATCCAGTACCTGAGGGAATTAGCCATGCAATTACCCAAAGACCCAGATGAAGTCAAATGCACCCGACCCACATGGCGGAAGTTTGTACAGAACGCACCAGCGTCGGGTGCAAACTCATTGGCAGTAATGACCTGGCAAGATGGAGAGGAACGAACAGTGGATGAATTGGCTGGCCAACTCTGGCAATATGAAGAAAATCTCTCTTCCTCTCCAATTCTCTCCCCCAACCCACCAGAGGGGGGGCGGAATGTGCAAGTGGCTGTATGGTGTTTAGTTGCTGTCTAGGGTTAAACCATGACAACCAGACAAGCCTGGATATGAAAATCCCACTGCTATTATGGCTGGAGGTCAGACACTTGCTGGCCTACGGGGTGCTAACCAGGTGAGCAGCTGGTATGACCTACACAGTACTAGGTCCATGGTGTGGCCTGTGGCTGAGACAAATCTCTGCATGGTGAAATGGAAGTTTTATACCTGAGAGATTAATTTTGACAATTTTGTTGCTCTCTGTAGTGTGTGGGACAGGTGCAATCTGTCATTCTGGCATGTCGCTCCGTATGGCAACATTTTGCACTCTACGTGGCTTTTTTTGGTTGTAGCACCATGAGGTCTGTAAGATGCCGATAATGGTAAGAGTGCTTGGTGTGTGCATCTATGGCTGGGCACAGAGTTCTTCTAAGGGCCACTTTTTGTTCATTTTCTCCAGAAGCACTCATAGAAATTCTGTGCCAGGTTTCCTCTGAGCTAGTAAGGAACAAGTTGTGATATGTTAGGTTGCTCTGACAAGCACTGTCAAGTAGCCAGGGAAGGGAGGTGTGAAAAATCCTGGAAAGTGGTCCCTTGTCCACTTTATTGTGTTTGACCCCAGATTTCAATGTTGGCCCAGAGCGCAGACTGTCTTCATTTGCCTCACAATACCTAGTGTATTTGTGGACAATGCACTGATGTCTTTTCAGATGAAGTTTTGGGTGACCTCATTACAATATGAGTACATTAGACAAGTTTTCCTGGCCACTGGTTGTTGTTCTTGACCTTCATTGAACTAGCTTTCATTTTCCTGAAACAGCACTCTTCTATGTTTCTGTCAGAAGTTACTCATGTGTTACTCTCCATGTGTTCCTACTGGGAAACTCTCCAGGCAGCAACTCTTTTTCCAGCACAATCAGACCAAAAATTCAATTTATTCCAGTCTCCAGGTTATCCTTCTGTGCTCCTAAGACTGGGATTACGACTTCTTCTTTTTCTTGGGTAGCAGCTGTAAGGAGTAACAAAATGCACTGCAGGACCAAATACTGAAGCAGTTGTTTCCCAGCATGCAAGACCTGAGTTTTTCTAGCTTTTTGAAGCCTTGGGCTTGCTAGGTTAAAAGAAATTTTGGAAAAAAACATTGCAGGGCTCAGGTAGCAAAGGAGGACTGGAGTTTGCAGGCTGTTGGTCCATTATATTCTGTGGAGAGTGGTATGTAAACCAAGGTGTCCTCTCCTACATGGTTTTTTTTTCTTTAATGTGACCAGAAAGTGGGGTTTTGTGCAACTTTCTTCCCTAGCACGTGACACATGCGATATGGGTCATCAGATAATAAGATACTCTAAGTAACTCAGGTACCATTGCTCAGTACACTTTCCAATATCCCAGCTGAAATTGGAAAATGTTAATCCAGATAACCGAGATTGTAAAATCACACAAAAGATACAGGAGAATCAAAGATGTGAAATAAAATTATCAACAATAAAACAGAATAGACTCCAGAGCAGATAATTTTAATAAGTGAAGATACATTTTTCAGAGGTACAGAAAATCTGACGAGAACCATCAGGATTTCTCAAAAATTTTACAGAATTATTGAAATAAAACTTGACACTTCACTGGTGCGGAATGAGCTAATTGGTACTGTAATTTATGGTACATGGCAGATTTCCCATACCATGGCATACAGTTAAAATATTATTGGGATTTTTATAAAATAGTAAAATGAGGAAACACAACTGGCTAAGAGGATTGTCTAAACGAAATTGTATTTAGTGAAAAGCAGCATTCACTGAGATTTACACTTAAAGGATTTAGGCAGAATCATTGATTTTTAACTGTCTGTTTCAAAGAATGATTCATGTAGTAGTCTGTGGAGACAGTATGGGGGGGAGTAGCCTTTCTGCTGGAAAAGAAAGGTCACTACAACTCTTCAATGACAAATGTAATTGGACAACACAGTGGAGACACTGATGTGTGGCTGACGATGGGTTTAAGTTTGACTGGGTGATCTATGATGTCTCCATGAAATCAAACTCTCAGCAAATGTCTAATGGTGCAATACAAAATAATGCCCCTCGAAAGAGTTGTGAGCTGAGCATGTTCTTGGGCCTTCTACAATATATGAAAGTGATAGGACTGAAATGGCTTTAAAAAAAAAAAAGAAAGATAATTGTCTCAGTGGTTTTTATTGTGCTATTTTTATTTAGCCGAACCCACAGTTGTTACAAGGGGCCAGCTACTATAAAAAAAATCAAGAAGTTATTTGAAGCTATCACGCCTTTTAAGCGGAAGTGTTTCAAAACTGTTCAGAACAAGGAAATATTGTAGCTGTTTTCAAACCTTGCTCTAAACAGGCCAGAGCACAGAGATGTACTGAAAATGCTAGTGCTGGCAGGAGGCTCTGACAGTGGCATGAAGCAGATTTGGCACTACCTGTTTTGATGACATTTAGCCTTCTGCATGCTTAATGTCTGTATGAATGCATGTGGAGAAGTACCTCTTTAAGGAGTCACGACTCCCCTAAGTCTCCCCCATTCCCTGAGTGTTCCCGTCTGAACCATTTCATATCCATACGGCAGAGAAGCAGCTTTCTTTCAGATAAGAGCGCAGAATATATTTGAAATTCTGGAAAAGAGGCTGTTTCAACCTATCCCAGCTGTCAAGCCAAAACAATGAGAAAACAATGCAGAATTTCGAAGAGTTTTGATACTCATCCAAAAACCATGGCAGCTGGGTTATCAGTAAAGCGCAGCAACAGAATTACCTTTTATAGTACTCTTCTGTACTTGATGTAAGGCCCTGAATATTTGCTATGAAACAAACCCAGTACTTTGCCAGTAGCAAATTTCTGCTTTGAAGTTTCTGTAAAAATAGAGACTTAGTCTGACAATGGTTGGCAAGTGGCTGTCTTATCTCATAATACCTGCAGTTAAGATTAAGAGGATTGCAATTTCCAGTTTCAGTGACATAGTAGATGTTTTTTATTTGAAAGATGACTGTAGACTTCAGAAAACTCATCTAACATAGGTAATAGTAAAATTACCATAAAATTAGAAATATCTTAACACCTAAGTGGAAATGTTTGAGACAAACTAATCTAAAATCTGTGTCTCCTTCACACCACAAAACAGGTAAATGTAGGATAAAAGTGAGAGGAATTCTAGTACATACACCTATGTAAATGGAAAATAAATTATCTTATACTGTTTTGGTTTGGTTTTCTTTTTTAAAATTTGAAGCAAGACAATAAGATTCCTTACGTGCCAGATACGCAGGATTTTCCACAGACTTTATTTGCTTTTACTCAAGCTTACTTCTCCTGAATTAATGTGGCTTTGTCAGAATAACAGCCACAAGATCTTCTATTCAATGAAGAGTTTTTCCTAGTATGTTTTAAAGCTCTGAAACCCAACAAAGCTACTCACAACACCACATGCCATAGGCTGGGCAGCCCTCAGGTTTCTCCTTATAGCCGTTGATGTCATGGCTTTATGCACTACCATCATTGACACATTCTTCCAATGTGGTTTGGTTGGAAGAAGCAGTTCTGCACGGAAACTATATAACATGTTCCACAGTCCAAACAGATCTATATGCAATATAGAACTGCAGTATTCGAAATCCATGATTTGAGAGTATTTACCAGTATGGTGAAATTCTTCATCCTGTCTTCCTGTATAACTGAATCTTTGCATTTCAAATTTATTGCAATGAATGGTTACGAGAAGTCTTTCTATTGGGCAGAAATATTAATGATACTTGCAAAACATGAAAGGCAGTTGGAATGAAACTGCGCTGTTAATGAAGATTATTTTAAATCCAGTGCACCCTTAAAAACATGAATTGCATGAATTTCCATAATATTACAGTCCTCAGATCGTGGTTGTTAAGAAACAGTCACCTGAGCATTTGAATTATGTAACTATTACTGCCCAGAACAGTTAATTTTAAGTATAGTAATCAGAAGAATGTTATAAACACATACATACATATGTTAAAAAAAATTGAATGCAAGTGTTTCTTCCTCTGCAGCTACGTGTTTTAATCATTATAGTTGAATACAACAAAATTTGAGAAAAGCAGTACCTTTCATTAGCTCAGCTGATGTTACTGGGAAAGACAGACATATCTCATTATTAGACATACCAGTCTGAGATATCAGACATGCCACTAATTTTAAGGGCGGGGGAGGAGGGCAGAACAGGAAACTGGAGTTATTAGGCAAATGACAGTTACAAAAAAAATCTAAATATTGGTTGCAGAGATGTTGTTTTTAGGGCTGCATCAAGTTTGGAAGAAATGAAAAAACTTTAAAAATAAAGTATAATATGACTTCATGATTTTCCTCAGTGTTGTTCAAAGATGATGGTCTAGCTGAATTCAGGCTCATTCCTGGAGGCACTGTCTTTATCAAAGTCACCACTTAATTCATTTCACCTTTCAAATATGAAATTCATAAACAAACTATGGAGTAAAGAAGATGAGTGCCATCATGGTGTTGGGTTGACGGTTGGACTTGATGATCTTAGAGGTCTTTTCCAACCTTAATGATTCTATGATTCTATGATCTTGTGCAGTGGCAGCGCATGAACCAGTTTATTCTGATAGAAAGGGGCTGGGAAAAGGCGGTAAAGTGAAAAGCATGGAAAAGCTGCTAAGCCTGCCAAGCAGAAAGGTTAGCCAAAAATTAACTTGTTTCTTGCATGGGGAATTCAGGAGGAGGTGAGTAATCCAGGTGAATTGTGCCAAAAGAAGTTCTAAAGATGGGTGAAGATGATACTTCGATAAAGGCCTGTTGGAAATTGCTCAATCTATCCTACCTTCATCCCTTCAGATTAATTTTCTTGTAATTTAATTTCAAAAGAAAAATGAGGAACAAGTTCAAACAGTGTTGAAACATTAAATTTTAAATTATTTTTATTTTTCATGTTTCTAACTACTTTGTACTGTGTTTTTTCAATGATATATATAACAGAACTATTAGCTGGCTTTTCTATTTTATTTTATTATTTCATGAAAAAAATTGTGGGCAAAATCAAACAATAAAACATAAGAATATTGTCACTATGTTTGTTTGCACTAGATAAAAAAAAAAATTTGCAGATTTTCATAACATGGAATTTTTTTATTCTTGGGTGGTTTTTACAGGCATCCTTTACAAATATTGTTTAGGTATTCCTGTTATAAGAAATAATGCAAGCATAGCTTGATGAGGAATAGCTAAGAAAAAATTGTAAGTGTTTTAGCTGATAAAATATTCGATAAGAATGAAGTTTGTACTTTTTTTGGATCTCTCAGGATCTAAATTTTTGTGGTGTAGAATGCTGAAAGGATTTCTGAAATTAAAGCAATTATCAACACACAAATTCTAGAATTTCCAAAAGAAATAATTTTGTGCTAGCAGGACACTCTTTTTTTGAAGGGACTTAAAATTTGAACTGCTTATTTGAAACAATATAAATGTATGTTGAGATGAGACATAACTAAGGATAATTTGAATTTTAATAAGTATATTAATCTTATATGTATACATATACAAATTGTACACATATATGTATTGATTATTAAACTTCCATTTAGCTAATATTAACCCTTGAATGTTGATTATACAAAAGAAAGTGGATTAAAACTATTTTGGTATAACAGCTTAGAAAAATTACCATCTGAATCTAGTTTTAAGAAACATCATTTGCAGAACACTCAATACTGCTGTGAAAGTTTTAAGTATGAATCAAGTTTAAAAGCTTCTCATACTTTTGTATGACAGTTGTAACATTAGAATGCATGAACTGTGCTATACAGAATGAGTGTAAGAATATACTTTCTTCTGTCTTTGTTTTCAGAAACTGTGTAGAAGAGACACATATGCTGGTGATATCATCCATGACTCTTGTAAGTATCCATGACTCTTGTAAGTGCATGAACAGTGAATGGAATTTACGCTGTAATATATTTATCAGCCAAAGTTTATGTGCAGTAAGCTTTCTGTGTAATTTTGAGCTGGTATATGTGCACTACTAAGAGAAATTCAACACACTGTGCCCAAAAAATTGTTGCAGCTGACTAAATTTAGGATGCTGTTTCACAGCAGATAAAATGGTATTCTCAGAAATGTGGGATAAAATCCTGTCCTCTCTGCCATGTGTTCAGGACATGAACTGGTTCAAGCCATCCAGCCAAAACTACCTGCAAAAAAAAAAAAAACCCAAAGATTTTTTTCATAAAACAAAATCCCTACACTACTTTGATCTTACAAGTACAAATGTTATTATAAAGGAGGAAAAGGCAGTGTATAGGGGAGGGAATGGCAACATATGGGGAGGAAAGAGGAAAGACTGAGAACAACACTATACTAGTCCCAAATTTGATTGCTGTAAACTGCCAGGCAGTTTTTCCTAGACACTTTACACATCAACTTTTGAAGAGACTTTTCTTGTCTCTATGACATTTTCTGCATTAAAGTGAAAGTGTAAAATGTAAGCTAAAACAAAGGAATCAAGAATAATCCCTTATCATGTATTAAAAAATTACTGTTCACTCTTTTTAAAAAATAAACCTATATACCCACTACTCCTTTTCCAAAAAAAGCAACACAGAAAAAGCAAGATGTCAGCTGTAGCTAGCACATGAGAAGTGAATTAAATTTATATGCATAGGAGTGAAAAGTTTTCTTTTAGTCAAAAAACTGTCACTGAAAGATACAGATTCAGGTCAGCCAAACATTTTACATGTTCTTTTTTAATGGATTTGGCAGCGAAGTGCAATAAAAATAGGTAAATGCCCTTTTGGAAATGCTTTAAAATTTAAAATTTTCATCCTGAAATGTTTATTATGCCATATTAATTAGTTAAGCTATTCAGAATAGTTACTCACTAACTTAAACTTTTATTGCATGTTAGCATATGTATATAACTGTATGTATTAACCTATATAATTATTCAGAGTGGTTATATAGTTATTCAGAATAGTTTAAAAAAAATGAAAAAAAAAAAAACCACCCAACCATTTTCAGAATTCTTTCTTACCAGAAAAAAAACATATTTAAAGAAAAAAAAATTTGAATTTATCCCAATAAAGTTTTTTTTCTCTTTCCTCTTTTCATTGAACTTTTTTTTGGTAATTGTTTAATTACACTGCTCTGTGTAACAAGTTTGACATGCCTCTAGTGTTCAGTTATTATCATTCACAAAAAAGTGTTCCAACAACAGGCAATATATTTCTTAAAAGGCCTAATTAAAATAGAGCTGATTGATAGTCACTGACAGATTCAAATTAATCTTAATATAGGAAGCATTTTATATGTACACGGTAAGAGATTTAATTTTAGAGAGAACATTCTGTGATTGAATTCCAACATGAAATGCAAACTTCAGCTTTGACAACAGACCAGCAACGATGTCTTTCCAGAACATATTGATCATGTGTGACTCTTGGTATTACTTATTAGACAATGTATGTAGACAGACTGAAAAACTGATTATCTTTAGAGGCACGTTTTATCTTTAGATGTGTTTTAATAGAGCTCAGCAAGCTCTGTTAAACTCTTCTGAATGGCATATATTAGGGATATTTTTGAGCCAAAGGAATTCTTTTAAACATAGCATACTGGAAGGCTTAGCTTTGAACACTTACAGTAGAGAATTGGAAAGGTCCCTGTGTCAGATTTTTGTTTAGGAGATTGTGCATACATTTCAGATGATTTTGCAGTCTAACAGATGTTGTAGCAGTCCCTGCTCTTACAAAATTAAATTGGAATTACACAGTTTACCTTTTTTGTTGTTCTAGGAGTTTCTGAAAACACTGGGAAGCACAACAAATAGCTTGTTACAGCCTGCCTCTGTGCCTTGGTGGGATACCTGTCCTATGTGTGCAGCCCTTGCCATTGATTCTTATTTGACTCTGGTCTTCCTATGTTAGGGCAAAAGGACATGTCACTGCTCTTTAAGTTCAAGATCTACCAGTGCAGACTAAGTTTCCAGTACCTTTCTTGGTCCATGGGACATAAAGTCTGGGTATCATAGACACCCAAACCAGCCCTGTTGCCCTTCTGATCCTCTAGTTGTTTAGAAGTACATCTTCCTTTCCTGCTACCATTAACTCCTTCCCAAGGTTCCCTGCATACTTAGATTCTTAAAGAACAAACTGACAGTTTAAAAAAAAATATAAACTGAGGAAAGGAATTTCTTAGTCTCAGACATACTAGTTCTTTAAGAAGACACAAGGCTCCCATCAGGCTGCTTCTGTGAAAAGACATAGTTGCTGCATCTTCATAGAAAAACTAAATCCACTGCTTTAGCTTAGAAAGAGTAATTTTGGTTTGGTGGATCTCATTCTTGTTTGCTCACTAACATGCCCATTCCTCAAAACAAAGGAATGCCTTCATTCTAAAATACAGATTACATCACAATCTAAAGGTGTGGTGAAAACCAGAAGTGGGTCTGAAATATATCATTCTGACCATACAGTAAGTCTCATTTCACTATTCAGTGCAGCACAGTCTTCATTCTCTGTTCCTGCACAGCTTCAAATTTTGCATATTTATTCCACATTCCCTGTTTAAAGTGTAGTTGAAAAAGATCATGGCATAGCCAGAGACGCTAAAAAATGAAATAAAATTAAGTGTTTTCCAGATAATATATAGAGACTCTGGGTGACTGAGAGTGAGAAATCATTTGTTCAAAGGAATTGTTCTCTCATCATATAACCTATATTCTTCAAATTGTAATATGTGTGTAAGATACAGACCTGTAAAAATATTGTCATATTTTTGCTGATAAAGAACGCACTCTTTGCAGGTTAGAGATATTAGATCAGATTTTAGCATCAAACTAAGAGTGTTTGTTCAAATATGATGAAACCCATTGGTGAAAAGTAGGTTACAGTACTGCTTTATCTATATTCTTTAAACAATCTAGTATTAAAATGCTAAAATTGAGATTATCACAGCAATTTTTTTTCTTTCGAATTACTTTTGTCACTTATTCGTATTAATGTTATATGTCATGTATGTGATTTTGTGCTCAAGCAGACAGCAGGTGATAGAGAAAAACCAAATGGAAAGATTAAAGCTCTTGCTGTCATCATTAAGTGCTGGGTTGTGCTCTACATTTGGTGGATCATAAATACCTTTATTTTCCTTACTGTCTGTAAGGACTACTAACGAAGTGCTATGCAATTTGTTAATTTCAAATTGTTCTTACAAAGTCTACAGGCAAAAACTCCAGAATTAGAGTTCAGAATTAAAAAAATACTTGTTTTTTATCTTGAATGAGACGTTAAAATCTTCACTGAGAGTTAGAAAACTTGTTCATCTGGACACCAGTGGACATTATGCTACATTTTCATCAGAATAAAGATCTAACCTGTAAGATGTGGAGGCAAATATTAGGTTGCTGTATATTAGCATCAATCTTTGCATTCACTTGGAGAAATCCTGAGTCCACTGAAATTGTAATTTGTTTACACTAACTTGATGCCAGTCCATATTCCAACCTGAAACATGTCCTGAATGCAGAGTTTATGATATAGAGCAAATATGACAGAATTCAAGATACTTGGTAATAGGAAAAGAGTGAAATTTTAAGAAGCTTTCTTGCTTTAGGATGCTGCATCAGTCTCTAAATGTATTATGTCTGATGATAAACCAATTGATTTCTAGGGGGTTAAAGCTTCACTCATTGTTCATCTTTGAATTCGAAAGATACAGTAGTGGATAAAGGAAGATACATTGCCAAGTAGGTTAAGTTTGTTAAGTATATTATCAAGCGCTTTACATTAAACAATGAACAGTCTACTGATGCATTGGCAGTTAAAAAGAAACAAATAAAAAAAAATGTCAAAACTGAAAAGCAACAAAAGAAAACAAAGCAGATCACTTGAAAAAAACAACAAAGAATATGTGTTACTTAGGAAACTGTATTTTGACTAGGATAGTCAGACTTTAGCTGAGCAGATGGCAAAAACTCAAGCCCTATAAAACCGTTCTGACGTACTGCACAACAGTTCTGTGAGCACTTGAAGTCAGCATATGTCAGTGCTGAGCTAACAGAAGTGGTCTCACTGTCATCCCCCTCACTACCCTTTCATTTCCTTTCAGCAGCATGCCTCCCCCTCCCTTTGGCTAGCGAAGCGGGTGCATGGCCAGCAACTTGCACCAGGGAATTCCTCTGCTCCTGCTAAAGCTCTGCTCTTCCGCAGTGAAGAATCTCACTCGCCAGGCCAGACAGAGATGAGCAGTTCATGCTGAGGAAAGCTAAAACCCTACATTACTGTATCTTACTTATTAAAGTGTTTACTTGGAGAGAGAGCCTCAGCCTTGCTCCCTACTCCCAGGCACCTTTTGTAATTGATCCAGTGAGTGATTTAAATTAGTGCTTGCCGTGGGCCTTCCTGTGGTCTTACATGGGCCTAAGAAATTTCTCTTCACGAGCTGATTTTATATAGGAGGCTGCTAATAGCAGTCCCTCGGTTTATTCATAATTTGAGTCATTAGAGCTTTTGCTTTGAATATAAATCCAAACCATGAGGCCCAGGACGTTTACTGTGTAATGAGCTACACTAAGAACAAGGTGAACTGTGTAGGGGTTTAAATACGATCTGAAACGTGATGTCTCTAAGAAAAAAAACTACTTTTGCTTCTGTTATTTTAATAATACTTTAGCACAAATAGATTTTTTTATTTAAAAATAAATTTCTCTTTTAGGGTAAAGCCAATTTTGTATCTCTCTGTGTGTGTGTGAGGTCAGTGTATCTATTACCCTTTATTGTTGATTGAAGACATAGAAAAGAAATGTAATAGTAAAATGTGAGAGACCTACAAGTTCCCAACTTAATCGCAGCAGAACCTGAGATAAATACGTACATTTGCGTATTTGTAACTCAAATGCTTTTCTGGTAAACAGAATGAATGTTTCTGAGCTGTCCAGGTGCTTCAAGTAAGATTATTTGTACTGCATATGTTTAAATTAACCACAGAAGAAGGTTAATTCAGGTAGTATCCCTGAGTGATGACTTCCTTTTTTTTTAACTGCAATTAGAGAATGAGGTATTTAATTTAGTCATTTATTCACTAGAAGAGTATAATAGATAAGTGAAAGACACAAATTAATGTCTTCGGTGTTATGTAAATAACGAAAAGTCTATATCCCTACCGTAGTTATATTTTTGATGAGTAGAATAAGATAGTTTTCATTACATGAATATTACATTGTGCTGCCTAAAACAATTAATCCGATTTTTGTGGAAGAAGGCATTGTGTTTATTTCAATGAGATTGCAAAAGGTGATATGGAAAGCTAGTTTTGTTTCACCTCAGTAGTATAATATGTCTTTGCAGTGACAAATGTAGTGCAGAAAGCAAAGCTAGGCATTGTGCCAGATTTGCAAGCACTGCACAAAAGGTTTGTTGTCCTGTTCCATTAGTTTTCACTCTAGGCAAAATTATTTTTGCCAAACACTGTAGGTTATAGTTGAGTAGAAAAAAAGGGAGGTTAAAGAGCAAAGCTTAATGTGACTTGTTTTCTTTGTTGTAGAACTGCAGCAAGTCTGCGAAGCGTAGCAGTCTCACTGAAATGAGTACCCAATTAAGCAGGCTAGCAGAGAGATTATACTGGGTCCATATTGCCATTTCCCATTGAGATGTCCTAAAAGGGGGTCACAAAATGAGGAAAGGATAAGGCACGTGTTTTCTTTACAGAAGTCTTCTCACATCTTGATCTTATGTTTTACTGCACCTATGACAGTAAGGATATGGCACAACCCATCTAAAAAGAGAACCTGAATTTTTGCTAAGTCTCACAGTTTTTAATGCTATTTCTTATCCCTGATAAGACAGGGATAGGTCCCCTGAGCACTGTGGAAGGAAATCTCTATAGTTCACATGGCTGGAAAGGTGAACCTGGTTTTCTTCCTATTCTTGATATCTCACAAGCAGGGATGATTACCATTTTTGGGCCCTGGTATAATATAACCATCTTTTCTTTCTGCCATTAGCCACTCAAAGCATAAAATTATTTATAAATAATGTTTCATTCCAGGACCACTTCAGAATTTCCTGGGCTGTAAAAACTAGACAAATATTTGGAAAAAGTAAGCTCTGCTATCAATTAACTTTTCTGAGTTCTGCTTTCTCTTAATGTCCACAGATACTGTCTCTCATTCAAGTCATTTTCCATAGTACACGATGCCAATATGTTGTGAAGCTGGACAGCAGTGATAGGAGTTGATTCCAGATCATATCTCGGTTGGTTTAGGCTTTGTTGCTAATGCAGCAGAAAGTATAATTTCTTGATTTCTTCCAATGGGCCACTTTCTTTCAAAAGGGCCATCACTGTTCTGAAATAATTACATGTGTGTGTTTTTCTCTTTGATGGAGTTTCGACCACTTTCTAGAACATACTCTTTGAATTCTTTCTGTAACTGTGTTTCCATGACTTTCCAGATAGTCTGTGCTGGTCGTTAGATTCTCACCACCACATGAATGAAAAGATGCTTTTATTACTACATTGAGGTCATGTGGTATTTGTGTTTTGTATCTACCTCATTGAAAAGATCTTTTGTAGTGTGTGACTGGCTGCCTGTGTGTGCGCTGAAGATTAGCTGTGAAAAACTCATGTCTGAGGTTTGATTATCAAAGGTGCAGTGAGCACAGATACCTATGCCCCTGTGTATGTATTACTGGAAGTATAACACTGTTTCTGTTATCATTGTTTTTTTTTCAGAACTGATAAGAATTTAAACTGGATAGTATGGATGTCATTTGATCGGGGGGGGTGGGTTGCTAAGCTTTTATTTTCTCCTTTTTTTTCCTTGCATTGCCAAAACTAAGGATACACCCTGTCTTCAAATAGTTGAGAATATTTATGTGCAGGTGACATGTCCATTCGGCCCTCCTCCCCCCTTCGCCCCCAAGCTCTATGATGAGTAACTATGGAGCATCTGGTTACTTGGGAATTTTATAGATATCTCTCTTTGTTGACTTTTTCTTCTTGAAATAATTAGGGAAGGTTCTGTTTTTCTGGAAAAAGTTAATGTATGTTGTTCATGTCCCATCTTTTCTTGCCAACCCAGCATGAGATATGAGATTTGTAATGCAATAGGGTACCTGTTGAGTTCAATCTGACCTCATGCATTTGTATGAAGCTCATTTATCTGAAACACTCATTTCAATAAAAATTTTGCTTGAAACTAATAGAAATTATATTGTCCAAATCTTGTTTTACAGATGAATGTTAAGAGTATTTTTCATCCAAATTTTCATTTTAATAGTATTAGCCTACTAATTGCTCTGATTTTTCAGTACTTTGGTGTTAGCCTTTGCAAGTTGCTGGTCCCTGCTAAGTGATATATGTTTTTAATCAAATAAAATGACTAATGCATCCGTTCCGTGAATTTTCTGTTTTTTCCTGCACAGAGAGTGCCAAAAGCAGAAAAAAAATCTGAGGTAGCTGTGTAATGCCTGATTAAACAAACTGCTTTACATAAGAGATTTCAAGTTCTCAATTTATATTATTTTCTTACAGTATGGTGAAAGCAGGAATAACATTTATTTCATTCAAATTAATGTTAATTCAGGTTGGATTTGCTATTAATTTCTTCTGTCTGTCCCTGCATACAGACAGACAAAACAAGTAAAAGGGCAATACCAAAATGAAGAAGGGATTGATTGCAACAAGGTATCTGAAAAGTTTTGTAGTCAATAGATTCTCTCTTTTAGCCTGAACACTGAATGTAATGAGGAGCAGAGGGAGGGGGAGAGGAGAAGAGAGTAGACTCCTGCTGTCTCACTCTGCAGTTAGCAATGGGTAGATGTCCAAGCCAGCTTTTAACTGTTGAGAATTTAAAACTGTGGCCACAACAACCGCCATGCAGGCTAATTCTCCTATCTGGGGTAGACACACTCACTTTCCAACCTTAACACAGGAGGGGCGTCAGGAAAGAACCAGGTGGTGGGTTGTGCCCAGACTGAATTACTGTGTTGACACTCACTTGGTTTGCTTTGGTATAAATGTCAGTCAGGGCTGGTGTTTAAAAGAGTCTCTTCAGAGCCATTCATTCTTTCCCAAGGCAGAAATTCTGTTGAAGTAAAATAGGTAAAGTCCAAATAAATGCTTGAGGCTTATCAAAAAGTATATATGACCAATGGCTCTGCAACAGTTTGTTCTTTAGGCTGACTGTGTGCCATTATCACAGGGGTGTGAGAAAGCTGCGTTTCAACAACTGGGTAATATTTACAAAATGGATTTCTTTCCTACTTCTCAATGAGCAACCATTTATAAAACTGAAGCAAACTTTTATTTACTTCTCAGTTTTTACTGAGTCCTTGTTTAGGATAAGCTTCACTATTCACTACAATTTACCAAGTCAGAACACGTAACTAGGAAGTGCATCTGGACCCAGAAATAACTGACTACATTTCTTCTTCTCTGATAGCAAAATATATATTTTGAGAACTATCAAAGCACTGTTACTCTTGAGTGACAGTTAAGAGAAGGATAGCTGAAGTAGATCCAGAGGACATTTGCCAAGAAAACGCACATCCTTCCTGGTTTTTAAATTTTGAGCACCTTAAGTACTTGGCAGAACGCTTTTAAGCTAGAGCAGGCAAGATTCCAGCCACAAAATAAGAACTTTAAAGAGGTTTGATTAATTTGCCATTCAGGCTTGTACTGTATAATCACGTTTTCTCTTGGCTGTTTGATTAAAGAAGTAAACCACTTCAGCATTAGAGGCATTAATATCCAACATGCTGATCCTGGTGGGAACTTAATGCTTCTTTCCATACAGACAGTGATACAATCACTTAGTAGATGGGAAATGGCATCTTTGTCTTCAGTGTCACACTGTAACTAATGACAGCAAAAGCAAATCTGTTTTGCCACGGCCAGCTCACTGGGTAAAAGAGGCTGAGTCATCTCTGCAGAGAGCCAGAAAGTAGAGGTGTCCCTCCATAAGAGCGCTCTCATTCTGAAAGATTTGTGCCACATTTTTTCACAGTAGACTGAAAAAAACTAAGTGAAAATAATTAACTCAAGACAAATAAGGAGATTGTAGCCAATGCAGAGGTCTGTGACACCAATAAATTATAAATGGACTAATCAGGATATAATTAACGTTAGCTATACTATAACTATTAAACTATTAAACTATTAAATGCTATAATTAACAGCAGTATGTATTTATAACCCTGTGGTGGCATAGCCAGACACAATTTTACTTAAATGTGTGAGTAACATAATCACCAAGGAGGCAAACAAAGCTAGGTCTAGTTGCACATAAAAGGCATCCAGACTGAAGCTGCCAGACAGATAACAAGAAAGGCACATGGGACATCCTTCCAAATACACAAGGATGACTGGCAAGACAGAACAAGATAAATAGTATGGGAGTAAAGGAGGACCTCCTTCCTCTTTTGATGGGAGGACAGTAGTGTAAACACATCAAGCACAAGAGAGGAGAACTGGAGGAACTGAAGGAAGACAAGCTCACTTCAGTTCTGACTTCTATTGTTGACTAACTCTCAGGCCTGATCAGCGGACCTCTGCAACTAAGACCCACCAAGGACTGTACCCATCAGTACTAACTATATGGCATCCGCTCCATGGTATTATATACTCACAGCTAATTTAGAATGTGATTGTCAAAAGATAGAGAGTTCTGCATATGTATTGGTGATGATTAATATTAAAATCTGACCATTAACAAGTGTGTTACTAACGAACAAATTGAGCAAAAGTTTATTTTTACAATCTAAAGCTGGCCTAATTTGCCACTCTTCTAAACATCTACATCATGATGTTTCTGTAGCTGATATATGTATACATATATGCATATATATATCATACACATACGCATATATATAATACATATATATACACACGTTCAATAGCAATAAGGTATTGTGCCATTTTTCCATAATAAGATAATTTATGCATAAGATACAGAGCTGTTTGTTTGGTAATATTTGGTATAAACATAGCACCATTTGGAATTTAAACCACAATAGTGTTACAGCTCCTAACCTGGAAAATGTAACTGAACAGTATTAACAATTTTTTCTTAAAGAGCATCCAAAGAAGGCCTGATTACCTCTGCATATCCTTCATACTGCTGTTAGAAACAGAACGCTCCCCCTCCTGAGCCACCCAAGATTCAAACCAGATATCTCATGTATCTTAGGAGCGTTCTCTAATTTACTTTCATTTTTATTCAGGAACTACTTAATGCAAATTGCAAAAGCAAGTTGCTTCATTGCTAGATTACAAATGCAGGCTCTCATGACCATTATTCTGCCTGATGCCATGAATCTTGAAAAGTCTTTCATGCCCTTTCCCAAGAAGTAGCACAGCTGCTATTGTGAAGCAGCCTGACGATTCAGAGCTCTCCGGAATCACAGGAAATTGTCTTGAGAAGTGTCTTGAGAGTTCAAACCAATTCCAACTCAGGTGAGCATAAGCCCTTGTGCAAGTGCTATAGCCATGATGGTATTTTCTTCCAGCATTTTTAAAAGCAGTGGTTGCAATGACATTTAGTGGGAAATTTGCATGTGAGTTTGTGCCATATCTGCTCTGGTTCTTGCTGGACCTCCATCTCTTTTCCCGTGCGGTTGAGATAGGAGAGGAGATGGCAAACCATCCTAAGTGGGCAGTGTGCAAAATGAGAAAAACTTTCTCAAGGCAATCAGAAGCACACCTGGGGAGTGGTGGTTTTAGATATCATATCTAAACCATGGATTATATGTGGGTTTCTTAACTCTCCCTAAAATGGAAGTGTTCAAGGCCAGGTTGGATGAGGCTTTGAGCAACCTGATCTAGTGGAAGAAGATATCTTTGCTCATGGCAGGGGGGTTGGACCTAGGTGATCTTTAAGGTCCCTTCCAACTCAAACCATTCTATGATTCTATGATTCTATGATTTTTTTAAATTACTTTTGCTATAGAGAAAGAGGGATGCATGCCTTTGCCATAGGGTAGGCTAGGGTTTACACAGTTTTATAAATCCTTGATCTTGCAGACAGTTACACATAAGGTTAAGTGTTACTTACCTCAGTAAAACTTCTTGAAAGTAAGACCTGAAAAGAATCAGCTTGAAGTGAATGAGATTATTTATAGAGGTAAATTCATCTTTTAAGTTTTTTTTAAGAGCATGCAACTTAGAAAAGCAGCATGTTATGAAAACAACTCATTAGTCAAAGAGCAATCATAAAACTGAACCTCTGCCTTATACAGCTCTTAAATTAAACTGCATTGCCTAACTACTGTTTTCTAAAATATACATAGAATTTGCATGTATTTCAGTATAAATATTTAAACCATTTGATGGATATCTCCATCTGGTTGAGGCATGCTAGTTTTTCTGTTTCTATTCTGGCACCAACGATTGCCACTGAAATGTTTTTAAACTGTGTTGCATTTAGGCCTATAAAAAATATATCACTTCATTTACATTTAGGGCACAGAGTATGTTAGAAGAATTTGAGAGGTCAAAGAAGTTCTTAAAATTGCTATCTGCAGTACAGAGAATTTCAAACTGCGATCCAGGTTTCCACAATGATGGCATAATGCCCTGATTTATAATATGCTTGAAACTAGTGTAATACTAGCATCACAGTTGCAAGCTTGGACATTTAGAAACAGAGTTTCACGTGTGATAGTTGTATTCTGGTGCCAAACCTTCAGAAGTTAGGGACTTAGAAATCATTTTTTGATTTTCAATTGAGTCATGCATACACCTCTGTATCTTGACTCTTCACTTTCAGTTACAAATAAAACTGTCAAACTTGTATTTAATAAAAGTTAAAAGATGTAGTAAAACCTGCCACAAAAACCACAGCCTGTGAAATCACCAGAACAAAGGATTAAAGACCTGATACACTCAAATGTTTAGCTTCCTTAGCACTCATTTTAGTGAGAGGGTTAAGGGCACTCACTGATTCATGATATTGGACTAAAGACTTCAGACAATCATTGTATCGTTTTTAGATGACTGTAAGATTATACCCCTAAATTTGAAGTCATCAGCTCCTTGGAAAAATTTGATCCTGATCTTATAAACATCTTACAAATGTATCTTTCCTTAGACTCACCATCGGTTTGGATTTCATTTGTATCTTTAAGGTTTGGCTTAGGCATATAGATAAGGACAGCAGACTGGGATCTATCATTATAAACAGCAATACTCAATGAAAGCATCAAAACTACTTTAAAGAGAGAACGTATTAGACGTGTCATTTAGGTTGAAGCACCCTCCTCCCAGATGTGCTGAAGTAGGAGTTGTCTGGATAACTTTTAGCAGATTAAAAACAGTAAAGCAGATTTCCAGTGCTCTGATCAGAATCTCTATTGGCACACTGCAATGAATAATAAAAAGTGCAATTAATAAGTCTTTATCATTACTGGTAAGCACAAGTTTGGTTCAGAGCTGGCAGCACAGGATCTCAAGACTTGTTTGCCTGCCATGACAGGAGCTGGATTTAGCCATGGCAGCAATTGCCTGGTGGCCGTGTGCCTGTTGCCTCCCTGTGTTGGCTTCACTGTAGGGGTACCTGGGGCAGAGGGCTGGGGGAAAAGTAACCTCTGCAGGGTACATGTAGTCACTGGGGGACAAACAGTCCCTCTGAGGCAACTGCGCTGGGGAAAGTGTAGCATGTGGCTAACTAACTTTGCCTGGGAAGTAGTGAGAAGGAGGGACACGGTGACAAGACAATATATAAAAATAGCTCCTAGTTGACTTTGAGGTTGAGGAGGAAGGGATCCCACCTATAAACATTGTATGTCCCATAGTGAAGAATTTGGGATGACGACTGCTCACTGTGTCACCCATGGTCTCTCTCTTTGAGGAAGGTGGTCACTATTGATGTTAGTACCCACTAGGACATTGCAAGGGTAAGCACAATACCTAAGAAAAGGAGTAGATACTTGGAGGTTTTCTTGTGTAACTGTTTTAGGGTTATTGGTCTTAATGAGGCTTTGTTATATTAATTTGGACTATACAAGTTAGTAGTGCTGTTAACTGGCCTAATGATAAATAACAGTTTGATATGTTTCAATTAGACTATCAAGACTTCAATTAGTTTATCAATGAATCTGTGGCTTCGTATGTATGGCATGTTCCCTTTTGACTGTAACAGGATTTTGAGCATAATGAAAATATTTCCAGCGTTATTACTGGCTGAGTGAATACCATGCTTAGGGAAACTAATGTTGAACTTCATCAGATTTTGGTGAACTAACCAACAGAAGAAATTCAGGTAGGACATATTGGACATTTAAATGTTTGCACTAGGATTCTCTCAGGAAGCTAGACTGAACTGTTGGAGCAGATCGTTTCACTGAGAAGAATGATAGGACTCAATAAATGGGCAGAAATGAGTAAACAAGATGGTAGAGATCAGCTGGCCAGAGAGTACTATGGTGAAACTATTAGATGTACAAGAACTTGCTTCATAATCTCCTCTCCTTGGTGCCCAAAAATTATCACACCATTGTGGGTCTGCAAAATGAAGGAGCACCTAATTAATAATGAGATTTCCCTAAAGCTAAGGTGTTCAAAATCACTATCTAAAGGCAACAATAGCAGTATTTGTAATTACCCTGCTAGAAGATAAGACAACCATCGGCCAGCCTGAAATATCACCTCTGAGAAGAAGGCTGCCTTCTTAGAGTGAACCTTCAAGAAAGGTATCTTGGTCATGCCAAGTTTCCTAATGTTGCATCTCAGTATCAGTGATCATGCAGCCTCAGGGAGGTGATATGGCTTACTCCAGAACGCTGATCTTGTATTGAGATATAAAGATGTTTTCTTCTGCCGTCTTTAAACCAAGAAGAATCAGTTTGAACACAAAACTTACACATCAACTCAAAACAGCAGAGGAACTGAGGAGAAAAGATCTGAAACATTGCTTTACAACCAAAAAACTTGGTTATTCAACATCACAGAAAGCTGGTGAAACAAATCAATAGAATTGGAAGGCTGGTAAAATAGAAATAGTTTATTCAGGAAGCACAAACAGGAAAAAAGGAAACGAATATTATACAGTAGATCAAGAATGCTTTGAAGTCACTCTCTGAAGTTGAGAAAGAGGTGAGAGGCAAATTTGTTGCATTTCTTTGGGTGAAGATAAAAGGAGAAAGAACAAAAGAAATGTCCTTATCAAAAAGAAGCTGTAGATGAAATTTTTTATCAGGCAACAGCAGCAACCAAAGGATGACAGCAATGCGGAACTAAGTACCTAATTATTTATTGGAAAACAGTATGTAGGGCACAGTCCTACAAGGCGTATGGAGGGTGACTTTGGATAGGGTAAGTTAGAGAGGTTCCAATGTGCAGAGAATGATAAAATTCATCCTGGATTACCTGATAAGTAATTGAGACCATCTCACATTTATTCTTGAAGAAATGGTTAGGGTGTGATTTTTCAGGAATTTTACCCTCCGAAAGGAAACTTACCGATGGAAAAAAAGCATAGATGATAAATTATAGATTTATTGCTTCAACTTCCCTTCTCAAATCATTGAGTAATCAATTTATAAGGAACTGAATGACAACAACAGTAAAGAACATATACTGTTTCTGATCATTGCAATGCCTTTTTGGCAATATAACTGGCCTAGTAGATAAGGATGAAGCAATACTTGTGACATATTTTGATCTCAGTAAGCTTGCTGGCACTAGCCCACATGACATCTGCAACATTAGGAAGATCAGGTTAGATACTATGGCCATAAGTCAAGTTCCCAACTCAGTGTGTACTCTTGAAGTAGATGATAGTAATAGTTCACTGATGAGCTGAGAAGATATTTCAGATAGATACCTGCAGGGATCTGGCTTGGGCCAAGTTCTAATTGATATTTTCTTTAATAGGTTGAAAGAAAAAATCAAGAATATGTTTGTAACATTTGCAGAAAATGTCAGTCTAAGAGTTGCTAGTTCAAAGAACAAGATGCGAATTCAAAATGCGTCTGATAGTCACAAGATCAAAATAAATAAAAAGCAACAAGTACTTTGCTAGAACGGAGACATCAGACAATCCATCAGAGAGAGAACCGTCTGCTCTGCAGCAGGCAGTGGGCTCTGTGCATTTCTGCGCTTGGGGACCACTGTGAATGCAAACAGCAAGAACACGTCCCTGCCAGTGAGGGGATGACACTGCCAGTGACCCTAGTGCCAACACCAACCGCAGTGATGGTGACTCCCTTAGAAAAATCAAAGGCAGGAAGTCTAAATGAAAATCTTTTTTCCTTCTTCTTGATTCTGAGCTATCAAAAGCTCACCCCTCCAGTACAAGACACTATTAAGTTCATTGGCTCCTGCTATGTCTTTCTGAATTGTAAAAGCTCATTCTCGTTTTCCAGGGCTGGCTCCAGCAAGAGGGATGTCTTTAGATTCTAGTAGAGTTCCTCTTCCTCTGCAAAGGCAAGGTAAATTTGCTCTTATAGTTTGAGACCTTGAGGAAGGCAGATTTCAAGGCAAAATGCTGTTTGGCTGAGACAGGTTCATGCCAAAAAATAATCTTCCACTGTCACAATAGAGCCATGTTTGGCTCTAACTGAGTGTAACTGTTGAACAGAAACCAGGAACACGTGGATACCGTTTGATAAGTTCCCAGCTTTCATACTTTTCCCCTGGAAAGGGACTGCTTATGTTGTTTAACACTACCACACAGGGTTGCTCAGGGTTGAAAACTCAGTGCCCCTTATCTGGAAAGAAACAGTTCCAAGCTTCACAAAATGACTCAAATACAACTCCAACCTTACGAAAGAGAGTAAGTTACAGAGCCAACTCACTCACATGGCTATCCTTCACTTTTTTACTGGAGATAAAATAAACTTCTTCATTAACAAAGTAGTTAGTAAACTAGCATTCAGCATCTACCAAACCTAGATTCCCAGAATAGAAGGAAGAGTGAGCAGAAAGTATCACACCTTTTGCAGGGACAGTGTGTGTTTCTTTTTACGCCTGGCCTTTACGGCTTTCATAATGGCATGGGTAAATAAAATGGCCACAGGGCAGTAAGAGGCTGGAGAAAGGCCCCAGAAGACTGGAGTTTTCTGGGTATGAGATCCTTCTCTTCTTAACCACTGAAAAGTAAGATCCAAATTAGTGGTTAGCTATAAATATTGTAGTGAGGTCAATTATACGCATGCTCCTATTTGATTTTAGTCTGCTCTGCACTGAAGAGAGAACACCGTAACATAGTTGTTAGTTGTCCGCGTCTTTCTGAAAAGACAGTAAATGGAGCAAATGCAGTTTCTAACAATTGCAACAACTGTTACAGAGAACAGGTTTTTTTGTTGCAAGGATCTTGGCTGCCAAAGAAAATGGTCAATTTGGCTCAGGAGTAGAGCTGTGTAACTGCAGATTTGATTCAGTTCTTCAGTCTGTTAATGACAACTCACTACCATGATTTCCAGAGGTTCTGTCCTTGGTACCGTAAAACAGGCCACAATACCAATTTAGATCCTCTAAATCCCAACTGCAATAACCCTTGGACCAGCTAGGGGGAAGATCATCACTAGATCATCACCGACTTTATTAATACCTATTGGCTGGTATGGCCCGCTGATTGCCACAGACCTCTGCCTTCAGGTGCTAAAATTAAGTTTACGGCAAAAGCCTTAAATTCTTTTTCCTGTGTCAGCTATTTCCTTTTCCTTTCCTCCTCATTTCATTTCATTGCTATTCACTGGATTATTAGAGATTTGTGAAGCTATTCCTGCTAACAAGAAACCTTATTTCTCCACAGAATTAAACTTGATACTCTACACAGTTGGAAATTGTTCATTACTCTTTCTGTCTGTGAAAACAGAGGAGGCTATTTCTTCTGCTAGGAAGTAGGAGATTCACATGGTGGTAATCAATCCTTCTTACATTTTTTCCTTTATGAATAAGATCTCTGTCACAATTTATCCCAGGTTCTACGTAAAGTGAAATAACTTACTTGGTACTAATCCAAGTTTGATGGAATCCGGACATTGATTTTTTGTTTGTTTGTTTTCATTTTCCTAGTTTTACATTTCTTATCTTAAGTCATTGTTTTTTTCTGCATAGGTTCAATCTTCAGTCTCACTGCAATAAATTTCTAACTTATTTTTTGAGTGTCTGTTACTGAAAATGCTTGTACCAAAATTGCACTCATGTGAAGTGAGAAAGCAGCACAGACATTGTTTTTTTCAGAACAGAAATAAGATATGAGGTTTTTTCTCATGCTGTTTGGACTGAGTAACTAGATTACAATTTATGTCCAATAGTATATCCCATGAATTCAGCAGATAAGGTCAATAGGGCAGAACATAGCTTGCTAAAGAGATTCAGTGCATGCACCTGCCATGCAGGAACGTTTGTTAATTAAGGAGTACAAACAAAATTCATGAGATTTGCCTGAAATGCAGCAAGAAGAGGCTGTAAGAAAAGAAACCCATAAAGCCAAACCATCCAAATATGGGTTAACAATCTGATGTAGGCAACAGCTGAGCAATAAGCTGCAGCCTGTCGACTACACAGATCTCCTGGATTTTTTTTATATAAACTTCTGCTTTGGCAAACAGTCTGTAGTCTGCTCTCCCTTTGCTGGCAAAGAGTTTATGCCTGATTACAGGTATTAAATAGCAGGAATTACCTCCTACTGCAAAGGAGCTAACTGTTCTAAAAACCTCAGTGGCTGTTTGGATCAATAGTTAGAGATCTCTGCACAAAAAGAAACTGGATCAGGGAACGTGTTAAAATATCTTATGCCCAAGTGGATCCTCCTTCGTTGATCAAAGTATATTCCACCAGAGCCAATATTATTGTAGGTTCCTTGCTGAATGATATCTCCATTAACATCTTTTCCAAAGAATGCTCCTTAAAATAAAAAATGAAAAAAGAAAAAGGAAAAAAAAAAATCACCCACACTGTGAATCCATACATGGACAAGCATTCAAAGGAGAAAAGTAACTGGAAATTTTGAAGATATTTTATCCACAAACACATTAATTATTTATCCTTCTTCACATCTTCTTCAAGATCTTGTTAGACACTTGGGACTCTCCTGAAATGAAACTGGGGAATGTGCAGACTGCACTGCCCCATATACCCAAGTGTTAGATTAACATGAGAAGAAAAGGTGGGGAAAAAATTGCACTTGGGACTTCTAGAAAGTATTAACATAATTGTTGTTACAGTGTGGAATAATTGGTCTGCTCTACTTGCCAATACTGAAACCTTGCCAAAATACTGTGTCTAGGTTGGGAAGAATGTAGAGACTGACTGCAGAGGGAATTAAAAAGAGCCTAACAAGTGTTATAAGCTATTTGGTATACTGACATGTAAAGACTGAGTCAAAAGATCGAGTTTTACTAGGTCCAGAAAAGACGACACTAAAAGAGGACACAAGTTTCCCTAGAAAACCAGCTTGTTCTATATGTTTGTTGGTTGGTTGGTTGGTTGGTTTACAGAGCAGACTGGTAAAATATAATTACCATAGGTGATCAGTTATTAAGAAAAGTTTTCTGCCTGCAAGGCTAATTATAAACAGGAAAAAAGTTTTCTTGGGGAGTTTATAAAATCTTTTTCACTACAGATTTTTGTAAAAAGGAGGTAGTCAAACAGCTTTCAGGATATGGATTCAGGTATATTTATTTTCCTTCATATAGGACAGACTGAATGGACCTCCTGAGGTTCCTCTGAGGCAAGTGTGTTTAGAATTCTTTTAGATTTCTTCTTTATTCTCAGCCTGTGTGAAAACCCTATGTTGTGCTACCGCCCGATTGTCATGAAATAACTTGTTCTAAAGTTAATTCTTGGGACTCTCTAGTACTGCAGGAGCATTCAGATTGTAACATTGATAATCTAGATTTAGAGATGTTTTAAGATTGTTTGCAAGGCCGAAAAAAATCCTCAAACAAAGCAGTTCTTAATAGCTTCTTACAGTCATTCCCAGATTTTACTATCCCCAAATGAACAATAGTATAGATTCTGTCTTTCTGCCTTTTAGTATGAGGAAACTAGATTCTTTTCATTTCCCTTTTTTTAAGATTGCCTTTGTTCGTTTTCAATAGACTCAGTATGTTATTTCCTCTGAATAGGTAGATTTTTTTTTTCTACACAAGAAATCACACTATATCAGACATCTATTTCAAACAAGTAACCTTTGAAGTTAATTTTTGTTTCTGGTAGATCTTTCTAATCTTTCTTTTTAAATGGAGAGCCAATAGCAAGGACAATCATTTCTATCCTTTGTTATTATTCTCATGATCTCCTAAAACATCACATCTATCCAAACATCTCTATTGTTTGGATTAAAATATTTCTCTATACAGGATCTGAACTGATGATAATTTCTAGCAGCCAGAAGCTATGTTTAAACCTCAAAAATACTAAATAACTTAAACTACTGATACTGATCATTCCCCGTCATTTTCTAGTGATTGTTTAGTTACATAGAACTACTTAATTTGGGGAGAATTGCTTTGGATATGATCGCGCTTTTCTGCTGGAATAAGCACAGTGACAGTCTGGGAAAGAGGGAAAGCTGAGCCAGGCTTGGAAGATGTCATTAGTGCAGTGTCTTGCAAGCCCTCCTGTCCTGGGCTGCAGAGCTTACCTAACCACCTCGCTTGCAAAATGAGAATAGGCTTCAGACTGAATAAAAACAGATCAGTGAAGTCATGCGTGAATCACAGAAGAGATGCATGAGGGGAGGGCTCCTCGCAACAAATCCTGTATATTTATTCACCTTTGTTAACGGGACCTCCTCTCAAAGTCCACTTACATAGACAGCAAAATCTTCTCCTGACCTCAATACTTACATGCATCCTCACACATAGTCTTTCAATCTTTTGTCCTCACAGAAGGATGTCTCTAGGATAAAGCTGAAGAGAATAGTGATAATGATTTAGGATAACCATCTAGGAAACAAAGGATAATAAAAAAATAAAGCACAAAGATTTGGATTCATTTTCAGAATTTCTGAAAGCAGTATTATTTTCTTTTAGTAGAGCATTTATTTTTCTCTTAAATGTATGTCTCTATTTTCCTCAGATAAACATTTCATGTTTTGAGAACTTGGTCTTAAAACAGTTGCTACATAAAAACTCTCAGCACTGCACAAATCTCTTTGACCAAAGAACACATTCTTGCCTGCCTTGTATTTAAAATAGGAATTGGTATAAAATTTTGTGCAACAAATAGAGGCAAAGGAACTCAGATACGATTAGGAAAAAATTAGACCATGCAAGGTTTCTCAAATGGCATGCTCATGCTCCCAAACCTGTAAGTACATACTGTTCTGCACGCAGACAATTTTTGTACACTTTTGTTGTTGTTGTTGAACTGCAAACTTTAAACTATATTTGTGTTTTCCTGAAAGGTCAGCACCTTCCTCCAGAGGAAGTAACTGAACTGGGATGCTGATTTGGATATTTCAGTCTTAATATGGATACCACTAATGAAATCCTTTGTTGCTGACGATTTTTTTTTTCTGCAGTGCTTCAATCTGCTTTTAGAAAATGAGTTACAAAGTTTATGTATTGCATCATTAACTTCAACATGCAAACATGTATTGGATTTTAAAACTAGAATACAAAAAACCATTGGCATTGTGAAAGAAATAGCCATATTTTCATTTGCTAATAACATCTTTTCCTCATGACCGGTACAATATGCAGCATTTAGAAAATGCAGTTGAGTTTGTTGGGTTTGGGTTATTATATAAAACTAGCTTCAAGAGGTTAGAAACTATTTCAAAGGCCTTTAGATCTCAGGGTATTGAGATAACACTCTGTTAGGGGATATGCTTCAAGATGCCATTGTGATCAGGCAGACAAAGGCAGTATCTCCAGAATTTTTGAAAATATGTTTAGAGTTTGGTGGAAGAGAAGAAATAACAGAAAAGCTCTCTCAACTTCCAACTCTTTCTAGTGATCATTAAATGAACCTCAATGATGACTTGTCTGGAATTTATTTACCTATTTTGCACAAAAAGATAGTTGGAAAAAAATGATTATTTTCACTTTTCAGTCATTCATTACAGACACCTCTGAAAGTTAACTTTGAATTATTAGCAAATAAAGACCGAGTGACAAGCTTCAAATAACTTGATTGTGGCGTATCTTTTTTTGTCAAATATTCTTAATGGAGTCCATTCTTAATATTAAATATTCTTAATTTCTGTCCATAAAACAATCAAACAGGAACTAGTTCATTCCTTTTTCCAGCAGTGTAATAATGAGCAACTGTCAGAAATGCAACAATATTTCCATGGATTGTGGCAACTGTTGCCATGGAGAAAAACATGCCATTTTCTTTTAAGTCTTTGTTTTTCTCAAATAGAAGAGAAGTTAGTACATTGTCCTACCAAGATGTTGTAGTTTAGCTTTAGGTAAATCTTCAGTGATAATTTAGTTTATTATTTTATTAACAGTCCTTTGATTTATCTTGATTGACCTGATTGACTTTTGTTCCTTCTGTCACTCAGTTTTAGCTGGTACTCTTAGCAATAGGGGGGAAAAAAAGCCCCAGAGTCATTAGAAGCTGTTCTGTAGCTGGCTTAGTGATACACTTTGCTGGCATCCTGACAATTAACCACGAGCAATGGAGAAACCTCTTCTGTGCAAATGATAATCTTACTGTAGCAACTACCTCTAAAAATTCATAAAAACATCTCAGTTCACCCTTATGTGATCGATTACCCTCTCTGGTCACCATCACTTGTGTTTTAGGATAAGGCAGCCTAGACTCAATGCCCTGTAAAACCACTATTTACTCCACCATGGAGGAAAACAATATTTACTCCACCCTGCAAGAAATTAACCATATCTAAATAGCAAAGCACTGAATATAATATATACAATTATATTTTTGGAGAACAGACCTATTCTGGAAATAAATGTTCACTTCAGTGGTGACAGAAGGCCTTTGTGCAGAGTTGTATAAAATATGAAGTGTCTAGATATGTGTGTTCTGAGTAACAATGAGGTGTCTTATCTTCAGTGTGCTTATAGCCACTTCCAGATACTCAAGAAAACAAGGCTATCTTTAATAATACACAGAGCGGCTATTTTTTTTTTGTTCTATTCAGTGAACTCTTGGGTTTACTAATTGTTAGGATTCACTATATGTTAAATGCAAGGCAAGAAGTCGTCTTAACTTTTAGCCATCAATTCCTAAATGCTGAAGTCAGGCTGCAGTTAGAGGCCTAATCATAATAATTATGGAGTAGCATAGCTTTGAACTCCTCAAGATTTACTGTGACAGGGACAGTTTTATTCTGTAATGAACTCCTACAAAAAGTAATGTAATGAAAATGAGAGGCAGTGCTTGATAGTGTGAAGTGTTCTTTGCTCTTTTTAACATAATGACAGTTTTTCAAACCTTTAGTATTTTATATACATGCATGTGAAGACAATATTAGATTTTGTGGGTAGAGCTTAAGATGAGTTTCAAACCGGAGACTTGTTCTGTTTGCCTAGGACAAAAGCTGAAGACTAAACTCCGTTCTGAGCATGCCTCTTAAAGATTTGACAATCACAGCTGCTGAAAACATTTGTATTTGAATATAGCTTAGCTACTATTTCATGTTTTACATAATATGTGCAAGTTAGACTCTATTTTCAATTTCTGCCTCTCTGACTTCATTATTTTCCTAGGAATATATTTGATTTCATAGTAAACAACAGTTTTCTCACTACTAAAGATGCAGTACATCAAGATAATGACAGGTACAAGCATAAGTCATCACATTCTCTCAGCACATAATACATCCATCAGAATGTGATTTTTATCTGTACAGTTCTTCATTTCTTCTCTAAAAAGCTCTGGACAGGGTCATAAACTCTACTTTCAGCAAGTGCTGATGGAGAAGTCAAGATGTGGGAGAAGCAAGTTTTAACATTAAATAGTCTTGCTTTTTTCTTTTTATATTTAAATAGTTAAATCTGATTTAATCCTTGAATTTTTTTTTTTTTTCAAATTGGCTACAGCTTATCTGTAGGGATATTTAATTAGTTTTTGCTAATTTTCTGTCTGCTTTTATTTACTGAGTTGATTACTTCCCCATTTCTTGTAAAATTTTCTTTTTTTTCTCCTTGCTTTATTTTCCACCACTCTATAGTACACATTTCATCTTCTTTTGTTATTTTTTATTTGCCAGGAAATTTGAAAATATCAGGCTGCAGTTAAAAAGACTTGTATAAACAGGTGACCTAATGCTGTAGTTAAATGGAGCTACTTCAACTGACTTCATTTGGAGTGAAATCAATCATTCTGACACCTTGAAAATCCTCAGTGTCTCACTTATTTTTTTCTAAAGAGGAGAGGATGTTCTTCTGTTTTCCCAGCTGCTGTAAATGCATTATTACTTTCCATCAAATTTCATTTTTACAAGAGTGTACATCTACATTTTACCTGTATTCATACATTAGGTTTTTATTGTCCCATACTAAAAGTTTACTCTTCATAGGTTTGGTATTCACCTCTGAATTTTTCTCTTTGAATTAATAGATTATTACTATAACTTCTGACTTCTTTAGCTGTCTGTGGTCAAAACAACAAAAACTGTGCATTTGTTATGTCAATGTATATGATGAGTATTTGATGATCAAATTTGGTATTTACTTACACTTTATTCATATATTTTCTTAGGATTCTACACGTTCATGGGTGCCATAGTCCCTTGTGCATCCATTTTCAATAAAGATCTATTTTTTCATAGCATAAAGCCAATCAGCAGCTTTATTATGCTTTGCAAGAAAATTCCAAAGGAAGAATGTCCTCTGCTTTTTAGATATTTGGATGCCTGAAGTCAGCTGTTAATTATATCCCATGTGGAAAATGAGCTTCAGATCCACATCTGAGAAAAGAGGGACCAAAACATACCTGCTCTCAGATATGGAATACCTTTACAATGCATGTATTTAATACATAAAAATGCACTCTAAAATCAGAAGTTAAATTTGACAGTTAAATTTGGTCTGCTAACAGTTAAAATTCTCTGGATAACACACATTCAATGGCTGGTTAGCCTGTGTGGCCACTAGCTTGAAACTTACATACTCAGTTAGAACTGAAGGAACCAGGCCAGGTGAGGGAGTGTGAACTGTCTCCATTGCACTTCTGGCACATTCATTTCATAAAGCATCAGCCATAGCAAAGTTGCCACAGAGCAATGCTTTGCTTTTGAAAAGGAGGATGTGATATGTTTGGAAAGAGAAGTGAACCATCCTAAATGGCATTAGCATTAGTCTGTAATTCTGTGTGAGCCTTTAAAAACAGAAAGCACTGAGAACTGGTAAGGCAAACTTTGCACTTACTTTTGCATGATTCAGTGTGTTGTGCAGTGTGGAGGCAAATGTCTGCCCCAGAAAATGCAAGTCAGATATATGGAAAAATCTGGTTTCTTTTCTGGCATTTGAAACTTGTTTTGTAGAGGCAGGAAAGATACAACACAGTACAGAATAGTGGGCACTCAGTCTTAAAAGCCTTAGTTTGTGAGCCCCTGTACAAGCTGTATCTCTCTGTTATTGCAATGACTGGGATTTCCTGCACCCATAAAGTACTTTGCAAAGCCAAGTGAAGAGAAAATCATGTATGGAGTAGTTTTCCTTCCTCTCCTGCTTGAATAGCTGTGAATTCTATATAACTGAGAGCTACCAAGAGTTCTTAATAGCTGAGTGACACTGCTTGTTAAAAGCGACCTGTAACAATATTGATACAAAAATTATTTTTCAGTTGTGCTGTCTGAAGTTTTTTGTACGATGCAGTAAAACATAAGAATTAAACCCTTCCAGGAACAAAGTGAGCAGCCTGTTAGGATTATTGCAGACGGAAGCTTTTCGTTACTCTGGGAGTGGGGAGCTAATGAGCTAAATCGATAGTGAGTTCCTCCGACCTCTTTCTCTGCAAGGTCTCAGCTATGCTCACACACCAAGGGAAGCAGGGCCAAGTCCTACAGGTGTTGACTGGTCAGCTCTTTTGTGTTGTTGTCGCATAGCCTCGGGCTTCAGAGCCAGTCCTTCCCCCAGGCTGTGTTGCAGCACACCAGTGTGCTGCGTGAGCAGTGGCAGTGCGCCACAGCAGCAGCCTGCGTGCTCTGCCTGTCCTTTAGCACCCAACGTTGCCCATAGCCTGGTACCAATGAGAAGCCCAGAGGATCCAAGCGAATGGATCTGTCGGGCAATGGGCCCAGCAGCAAGCCATGGGGCTAGTGTTCTGTTATTTAGGCAGGGGCCAGGGGAGGGTAGCACAAAGAGGTCTGCGGTGTGCCTACAATTTTAATTCAGAAAAATGCCAGTACACTGGCACAGGTGTTCTTGTCAAAGCATTGTCCTTCACAGTGTCCCTTAAAAAAAGATAGATTACTCTAGACACAAAGATGTGAAACACTACATCATAAGAAGTGTCCCATAATTCAGTGACCAGGATGAGAAAGAGCGTATTGTTAACCATTTAAAAATACCAGATGGAAAGTTTAACTTTCTCATTCCTGTCTCAGAGCCTGTCTAGACCTCTCTCACTGTTTTTGTCAAATGCACATATTAAAATCTCTCCTTAAAGCATCTGAGATTGAGAACAATTTACACAAAAACAATTAACAGAATTAGGTAGAATGATTTTGATAAATGATTTGTGTGAAAGCTGGGTGCCATGAAAGCTGCTGGGAGTTTCAGTATTTATTCTACAAGAATAAAGGTTATTCTTCCTGAAATTTACCAGGGTGGTGGATTTGGCCCAGCTGACAGCCAAACACCCGCCCAGCTGCTCATTCACTCCCAGTGGGACAGGGAGAGAAAATAGGAAGAACAGGAATGAGAAAGCTCATAGGTGAAGATAAAGACTGGAAGATTGCTTACCAATTACCATTGTGGGCAAAACAGATTCCACTCAGGGAAAATTAACTTAATTTATTGCCAGATAAGTAAATATTTAATTACTAATTTGAGTAGTGAGAAATAAAAAGAGAAACACTTAAACATCACCTTTCCTTCCCCCTTTCCCAGCCCAACTTCACTCTTTCACTCTTCATTGCTTTCCTCCCACCCTTGTTACCCACAGTTTACCCTCAGCCCCTTCAGCGAGGATGTGGGCAGAGAAAAGGCAGGGATAGGGGTTAGGGTCAGCACATGGTGATTTCTCTCCTTAAACTGCCTGGCTGTGACAGTTTCTGAGTCTTTATGCAATGGTCTTTATAAGTAAAATCTGTGTGAGATCTGTCTGTGCATATATATATATATATTTAAAAGTTTTATAATTTTAAATTACTTTAAATGAGAATTACTTGTTTTGCCTTCCAGAAGCTGAATGGATAAGGTTGATTTGGTTTGTTCCATACAAATATATGTTGCGGTATTGTATAACTACTCTTCTCCAGGATCCCTAAAGGAAAAGAAAGAACTCTGTGCTTAGTTCATAAAAATCAAGGTATTTTTATGAAACACGTTCATTTCCTACCAACAGAGGATCTGGTCAAAACATTTATTTCACAGGCTATCCTAGTGAGAGACTTAAATAAATTGATCTGACCCTAATGTTGCCTGTATACCCATCATATACATCAGCTTCTGAATAAAGCTGTGTATGCCTGTGAGACAGGTTAGATGGAGTTAGCTTATCTTTCTTTCAGCTATCCTGTTTAAATTCTCTAATAACTAAACTCAACAATTAAACAAGACGTGTATTTAATTGGCACACAAAAAGCTTAGGATAAGCTGGCACAAATTCTGTACTTATGCCAAAGCAAAGGAGACTCAGGGGTTATGTGCAAATCCTGTTCTGCATCCTGTCTGCACATGAAATTCAAAATTTTTCTTGGTTTGGCTTTTCTATCTATAGAAGTGTTCTGTATGTTGGTAGATGACAAGAGCATCGCTTTGGAACTGACACCTCCCTCACCTCAGAAATGCAAATGTTTTATAAGAGCTTCTAACTGTTCACAACAATCAACACCTCTTGTTGACTTCCTGGAAGCTGATCATTGGTTGGAGGAGTATTTTTAGTATTTCATATTTTTAATATTTCTTCTTAATATCTTTGCTTGCCAACGTTCTTTTTCTTCTTAGCACTCTCTTTCCTGCTCCCCTTTTTGTTTTCCTGCATCAATTCCCTTTTCCTGTCTTTTGCTTTCTCTTCATGGCCTGGCATCCTGCTACTGAGCACTGCATTATCCAAAGGCATCCCTTCTTTCTCAAACTGCAGCACAAAAGATTACTGCAGAAGGGTACATAGCTAGTGGTTTTATCAACAAGTAGATCAGTTATGTATGAGGCCTGGAATACTTATATTGATCACATGCAGAGCCTGAATGAATAAAAACTCAACTATGGAACACAAAGGAACAAGATCAAGCCACCCAAATCCCAGCCTCTTGCCTCATCTTCAGCACCACTCTACATAGTAACACTTTTCTTCCACATCTTTTGCACGTCTATGTCTTCCTCCTAAACTTATAATTTTCTACTCGGTTTCTTCTTAAAATTCTTCTTAGCCCTGTCCTTTACTTCTTGTGTCCTGTCCTATCTTATTTCCTCTTCCACCCAGATCTTTTCTTCTTGCTCCAAATTCAAATTTGAGCCAGATCATTTCCTCACCACGTCAATACCAAAATAACCTTTGCTACCCGCAACTAGCATGTACTGCCAAAAATGTGAAGCTTTAATTTTGGTGTATCTTATTTTCTAATGTTCCACTAGTAGCGATACTGTTGGGTGGATTGCATGGTCTGGGTTCTTTTTAAGGCTTTGTCTACAAAAGACTGTTTTAAACAACTTTTTTATTATAACAAAACTAGACAAGAGCATAACTAATTCTGCCCCCCACCCCCCAACCCTGGTGCAGCGTAAGTTATTTCCTTCATGAAAGGAAATACTTTGTGACTTTTTTCCCATTTTTTATTTAGTCATATAATCACATTCTGGAATGATTACTAGGCTCAGGACAGGGTGGGCTATTATAGTACTTTGTGAGAAACCTTTTGGATTTCTAAAACACAGGACTATTCTTTCCACAACATTTCATATTTTTTTCCTCAAACACCTAAGACCATCAAATTTCTAATTCATATAAGTGTTAAAATCGGTTGCTGGACAACATGTAGGAATCACTTCTGAATGTGTGTAGGTGGCTTTTTAGGAGGCCCTTTAGGAGGCAAAAGATCACTAACACAGTCATTCAGTTAGAATGAGGAAAATAGAATTATTTATGTCTGGTATTTTCTTATAACATCTTCAGTTGATAGAGTTGTATTCAGTTTGGACCTAGCCTAGATGAACTGACTTGTAGGACCAGTTAGTATGACAAAAATTAACACCGTGTAATGTATATACTTAAAGGTTCACTATAACAGGAGAGGAAATTTTTAGAAAGAGATATACTACAAGTCCCTAGTGCCCACAGGGACTTCACATTTGAAATGTAATCATATTGAAAAATATTGAAAACTCAAAGAGTAACAAGAAAAAAAAAAAAAACATGATTACTGAAGAGTACTATAGAGTACCAATACTGCAAAGTATTGCTATTGCTATATCTAAACAGCTTTAAATTTAAGTAATGCAAGTAAGAAAAATTTCACATGTTCTGGACAATTGGTTAGAGAAAAAAAATGGCACTGCCCAGAGAAGGCGTTTCATTGAAGTTTGGATGAAAGAACTAGAATGTGGGTTAAGAACATATTAGAAGTTAATGTTCCATTAGTCAACCAGCAGACAGACAGTGTTGAGATCTGATTTGTCATGCCATCAAGCCTCAAAATTAAGGACAGGCATTGTTGATACTATAACATAATCTATAACACAGTCTATAACATAGCAAAACATAGAAGATAACAGCAGTTCCTGTTTACTGGATGAGGTATCTTTTAAGCCGCTGTTGCTTAGAATCTCTGTCTGCACAGTTGGGCCTGCTTGGCCATAGTACCTTACCTGGCTGCAGGATCTTTCTGATGGCAGAAATATCTGCTTGCTTTTATAATTAGTTCAGTGCTTTCTAAATTTTAAACCTGTGGCCAAAGTGCACAAATTCAAAGCCTGCCTTGTGAAAAAAAACTTGTCTCGTTTCTTCAAACCAAGCTCCACACATTGAAACACAGTCTTTGGGGTGCGGGTGCAGAGCAGGGATCCCCGGTGACTCTTAGCTGGGTAGCTCCATGGAGTTTGTCAGCCAGAAAGGCTGATGACTGCATGTGCTTCTCTCATCAGGGGGCATAAAGGCCCAGAGCATTATGACATGATATCATAGAAATATGAAGAAACAAGGTTGTAATAAGCTTTCGATTCTGAGTTATATTTTGCTGTACCGCTGGGGTCAGCCTTAGGCAGAGAAAAGGAGGAATTGTGTAGTTAATTTTTCTCTTGCAGTATGTTGTAATCATTGCAACAAATGTGACTTAAGATCGATATTTGCTCTCTTCCTTTGTGAAAAGAGTGATAAGCTCAATTAATGATCAGAGAGTCCTCACCAAGAAAAGCACTGTTTACTCAGGACAGCAGCATTGCAATGAAAATGAAAAAGATGTAAGTGCCTGTCTTGCTTAGCAGTTGTCTATTCATATCCCAAAGGAATTATAAATCTAAATGTCTTCCCTGTGACTGTTCACTCAACTCCTGCCCAGATTTTGGCCTGACACACAGCTCACACTAAGACCTGATGTACGCTGGGAGCAGCGCCATTAGGTCAATGCAAGAGCAACACGTAGGCAGGACAGGATGGACAGGGAGGGATAAAGGTCATTATGCAGCTGTTATCACCTGCAGCTTACTGTCTCCAGCAGCCATTGTCTCTTGCATCCTCGCATATTAATTGCCCAAAGTTTCTTTAGTATCCACTAATTTATGGAAATGGGATAGACCAAACATCCAAGGTGGGAGGTATAAACACATCAGCTTACCCAAAGAGATTTTGAAGTGGATCCAACAGCAGCCGGACTGCTGAGGGTTTCGTGCTTCCCCATGTGATACAGTGGACACCCTCGCCATGAGGGAGAAGGAAGAATGAGCACTCCCACCCTTTGTGAGGTAACGGTTTTGCTCATTGGCATGTGAGTTACAAGTCAGAGAACTTGTGGTTCATGAATTACTGAAGTGATGAATGAGTGAATTCACATTAGACTAGCCTGTACAAAGGGGATTGAGTCCATGTTTGATGTGTTTGTTTGTTTTCCTTTCTAATGAGTTCATAAAGTAAAGTTTAATTTACAGAGTATGTCATCCTGTAAACTCAAGAGATTTAAATGGACCATGACACTGCCCCTAGTGCTTGTTATACCTGTTACAGTCCCAGGCTAGTCGTTTGCAAACAGCATCTATTTTTTCAGCACAGGATTGCCAATTTTGTAATTTTAAGTCCTATTTCCTTTTCTGCCTCTCTGACTAGGTTTAGCTATTTCAAGTATTCCTTCTGGGGGAGAGAAGATTTGGACAGTGACACTTCAAAATACTTTTCACTTGCATAGTTTCACCATAAGGATGTGGTCTTAATGGCTCCTAACGTTTTCCAGACTCTTGAGGAGCATCCTTTAGTTCACCGGCTTCCTTCTGGGCTTGCTGCTGACTGAATTCCTGGCTCCCTGTGTTATCATTTATAGCACTAACACAGTAGCCTTTTGCTATTCTATGATCCTATAGCATCTGTCACATTGGGTATTGATCATTCAAATCCAGGAATATTGAAAAACAAGAATTTATTCAGGTTTCCTGTAAGCTGTACCAATTCAATGATTCTGCATTTAAATAATTCACAAGTAAATAGAGCTTCTGTATTACAGTACGCCATCTACCCCCTGTTACAAATTTCATTTTGCTAGCTTTTGTTATTGTTAACTTTCTGAATTCCTCTACTTATAAGTGAAATCACCCCTTGCAATTTAACAGAAAAACAGCATTTCTTGTAACAGTCATTTCTGAAGTAGCATTTGGTTTCTGTTCTGTATATGGGGATTGAAGTTTTATTTACGCAATGAATGCACACCTCAGCTAAAACTAGAAAATGTTGCTGTCAAATGCTTATTCAATGCTATTTCAGTACTGTGACAATAAATTAAAATTGATAATAGCACATACTGCATCCTACTGAGGATACCTAAGAGATCTAAAAATTACTATGAATTCAGCCACAAGAATCCTGTAAGGTATTACACACTTTAACAGGAGACAAATCCACCATGTCATAAGGCAAATTGGAACCAGTTCCAAATAGAATGATTATTTTGTGGCTAAGGAATATGCTTTCTTCCACTGTGTAAACTAGAAACAATAGCTAATTTTCACTTGATTATGCTTTTATAATTTAAGGTACGTTTAAAACTGTTTTTTTTTCTGGCACTACTTCTGTGAATAATGTTATCGCAACCAGGATCACATACTTACTCAGACTTTAATAGTTGATCAGACTATTAATTTCTTCTATCAAACCATAGAACTGTATGATTCCATCTCCATTTAACTAGGTAATATTCATCATTTTTCAGGCCATTACCTGTAAAGGAATAATGGAAAAGTTTTTCAGATAGTGAGGTAGCAAAACCTTGTCAAGCCCCCAGACTGTATTGGTTCAGTTTACAGAAACATGATGTGTTGTGGAAGTTGAAGGAGGTATGCTAGAAGGTGTGCTTCTCAAGCTATCTGTTTATTTCAGTCTAGGAAATACTGGATCTGATTTAATTTTGGGGATTATCCTTATTGGGAGATGGACCTAAATCTGTATTTTTTTAATTATGATTAATTTTATTTTCTTTTGTTTTGTGGGTTTATTTTTGTCTGGGTTAAGGAGCAAAATGCCACAACCTACTGAAGCTTTGACTAGGCCTCGTGAGACTTGAAAATCATCAGTAGTAACTGGTATGGTAATGACTTTTCCTTTTGAGTTTATCACAAAAAAATGCCTACTTCTTATCTTTAAGCAACATTTTATTATTATTTTAGAGCATCTGAAATTTGACTTCAAGTCTACCTTTTAGCAGTCTGTTTCTGTCCAGTGATTACTCCCAAACATGAGGTGAATATGTTATAACTTTCTTTAAAAATGAGGTAGAAGCTCCAATGTCCTTTATCAAGGATTTCTTTTTTTCCATTCAAGGCAAAAGAACACAAAGAATATCTACTTTATCCGAGGAAGATAAGCAGTTGATAGAAGTTTCTGACTGTACTGTAACTATGCAAAACGTGGTAAACATGGTGAGTCATTTCTTTCAGAAAGGATAGCTGCAACTGCTAAGCAAATACTGATGAAAGACTTGTGTCTCAGTAGACCCTACAGAAAATATCACATAGAAGATTTTTTTTTATCAGAAGGAAAGGTTTGTCCTGTATTTACAAAACTCAAAACAGACAAAAAGACTCCCCTTTTGTTCTAAGAAGTGAGTCTTTTTTAATATATATTAACTTTTTTCAGTGAGAGTCAGGAAGTTTAAATAATACCTTGTCATCGGTACTAGTTAGAAAGGCACTGAGAACATTCCCATTGCAGATGGGGTTGCAGAAAAATTTAGCTGCCAAACGCTAAAGAGGCTCTTCTAGGCATGAGGAAACTAAGTCTTGCAAGAGTCCTACAACTTGATAACATTTCATGGAACACCATAAGACCTGAGACCAAGGTTCAGTTTGTTAACAGAACAGCTGAGGATAGCATCTTTTTCTTCTCAGACATGAGTGCTATAGGATGGCATATTTCCTTGCTTTCCTTAGCTGCAGAAATTTCAGCAATTTAATGAAAGCAAATACATAAAAGTAAAAAGCAGAGGGAAGCACATGAAATAAAAATGTTAACCCCAAAATCTTGAGTTCAGCCATGTTGTAACTCACTGTAAACAGTTTCTTATCAGGAAAAGGATTATGCTATCTTTTCTGTAGGTGGTGTTATCACCTACACTTATGATAGCATCCTCAGATATCAGACTTTTCAACCCTAGCTGAAAAAAGCCTAGCAGATACCTTTGTGAATGCATTTTTCTTAGTTGGACAATTAATGACCTGCTGTTCAATTATTTTTTTAAATAATGTGGTGGGAGTGATCTTGTGTACCCAGGATCTCAAAGAACAGTCCCTACAGCTAGTCTTACAAAGCCTGCAGTGATTTGCTAGCTATTCACAGATATGGGTTCTAGGCCAGACAGTGTGACCTGATTACATTCATACTGCTTGTAAGGTTCAAGTTTTGAGTTCAGACCAGTCCTCAACCTGTGCCAAATTTTTCCTTGCTTGGAGACTGACATTTCTGAAGCTGGTGAAGAACCCAAGAAGATAGCACTGGTAGAATTTATCCAAAGTAAATTCAAGCTCAGTCCTAAGGCCACATAATGCCATACTGAACTAATTAATGTATTAAATAACAGACTTGAAAGAGTCCATTGAAGTATCACTGAAATGGCTAGCATTAGATATACATGAAGAGGCTGAGGGAACTGGGTTTATTTAACATGGATGAGAGAAGACTTTGGGGGATCTAACTGCAGCCATCCATTGCATTAAGGAGGGGTTACACAAAAGTGGGACCCAAAATAATCTGAGAGCTGCACAATGAAAGGATGAGAAGCAATATTCATAGGCTGCAACAAAGAAATTCCAGCTGGACAGACTGTAAAATCTCTGTCCTTAGAGATTTTTCAAAACTAGATTAGTCCTGAGCAAACTAATCTAACTTAGAAGCTAGTCCTGCATTGCAAACTTGAGTCATCCCTTCGAATTTTTTTTTCTCCCCATGATTTCTATGAAGTATGCTCTGAACAACAATGTGGCCAGTTCTGGGCTCCCCAGTATAAGAAAGGTAAGAAGCTACTAGACAGAGATCAGTGAAGGGCTACAAAGATGATGAAGGGACTGGAGCATCCCTCCTATGAGGAAAGGCTGAGAGAGCTGGGGCTGTTCAGCCTGGAGAAGAGAAGGCTCAGGGGGGGAATCTCATCAATGTATATAAATACCTGAAGGGAAGATGCAAAGAAGATGGAGCCAGGCTCTTTTCAGTGGTACCCAGTGACAGGCCCAGAAGCAATGGGCACAAACTGAAACACAGGAAGTTGTCTCTGAGCATCAGGAAACACTGGCACAGGTCGCCCAGAGAGGTTGTGGAGTCTACCTCCTTGGAGATATTCAAAAGCTGCCTGGACATAGTCCTGGGCAACCAGCTCTAGGTGGCCCTGCTTGAGCAAGGGGTGGGACCAGATGACCTCCAGAGGTCCCTTCCAACCTCAATCCTTCCACGATTCTGCAATATATGCTATTTTAAATAATCATCCTCGTACTGTGTTGACAATACAGATTAATCCTGTGAGTCTCTCTTTTTTTTCCTGGTTACAGCTATAAATGAACTGAATGTCAATGGTATTAAGTGATTTTTTTTGTCCAATTTATAAAATATTGAAGTTTTATTACACAGTTATTGTTAATTACTTAACAATTAATTGTGTAAATTTTGGTGAAAATAGGGGTACTGAGTATTCATGAGTTTCATAGGCTTTAATAGGATTATTTTTTAAAAGCAGCATTTGTTTTAGTCATAGTAAGGCATTATTCAAGATAATTGTGGAAATGTCTTGCTAGGTCCTTGAAAATATTATATAACCAAACTTTAAAAATAAATTGAAAAGGCCCTCCTTCCCTCTCTCCACCACAGCAACCTTTTCTCCTGTACTCACCAAAAATCCAAGGAAAGAAATAATAAATCTGAGCTTCAAACTGAGATTCAAATTAAATGCACTTGGCAATCAAAATTTATTCCCAGTTTGAACTCTAACACACAGAGTTCTATCAAGATTAGGTAATAATCTAAAGAAATAAAAACCAATGATATCTGCTGGTCCCTGTGCAGTATTAGCAATGCAATTAATTAATTGAATTTCTACCTTGTGCTGGAAGCAATGTTTTCCCTGGAGTAATTAATGTTCAAATGGAAGCAAAAACAAATGCAAACCAAGCAACTGTATGTGACATGATTAAGATAGTCTTAGGTTTTATTTTTCTAATAGTGTTGGCTATATAATGCAAAAGCTCAAGTGAACATCTAGGTCTGCTAGTCAACAAGACTCTCAACTACAGTAGATGTCTAGCATCTTTGCTGTCTAAAGAACTCTAAACTTTTTGTAAGTTCTCTCTTTGTTTTTGGGGGTGGTTTTTCCCTTCTTTTAGTAGTTCTGGATGAGATAAACCAGAAGAATAAACAGAGATTTTCTGAGGGATCCATAGGTAATTCACCAAGGTACACAACCTAACAAATGAATTTAACAAACAAGTTGGTTGATAAGGATTCTTTTCTTTTTTAAGCTGATTAGAATTTTTTAAACAGGCTTAGTTTAGAATCATGTACATTTATGTCTCCCTTAATTATTTCTTAGAAGAATTTTTACTACAAATGACATTGAAGGATAAAGTACTCTCACATACATCACATTTATTACTATAGTGGCATGCCAGTTCAGTGTACAGATTGCTGTTTTGTCCACATCATTGCCAGCAACAGTAAGAACAGGGATGAATCTGTGTTGGGTTTTTTTGTGACAAATAGACCAGTTTCCTGTTTTTTTAAGAAATAGCAGGAATTAGACAATGGCAGTCCACCAGGGCGGGGTAGGTACATGAGGAACATCAGTAACTGAGAACATTAACACAGAGTAAGATTCTCTGTGGTTATTGAGATCACAAAAGAATTTAGATATCCAAAGTTGCTAATATGTAAGTCCAAAATTTAGATTTTTTCCCAGCCCCTGTTGAATTGTTGCAAATCATGGGAACAAGAAAGTCCTTCCTGGATGTCTACCTGAATTCATAGTTCCCAGGTTCATTTGCCAGTTCTGAAACCTTTTCTCACAGTAGGCTCCACAGTTTATGAACTTCACTGCATGTCTAGTGAAACACCTCAGGAGGACGTGGCTGAACTACTCAGGATCTATATTACATTTAATTATGAATGAATGACTAAGTGCAAAAGGGTAAATATGTAAAAGATATGTAGTCCCTAAAGCAGAAAACTGCCAATTTCCTTTCCTAAGTAAGAGCATAACACTTGGGTTAACGATTCATTTGTGACTGGTCTCTGACCAAATAGACCTTGGATTATCTACAAAATGGCACACCTCCCATAAGATTGTTGGGAAATATCTCCAGAACCAGACAACCAGAATAGGATCTACTTACACCACTCTTACAGGCTTGTATTCTCTCACTTAAGGGAAAGAACTGACTAAATCATCTGCAGCCCCACGAGTGACATTAGTAACATTAGACAGCATTAGTAACCAGTAGTGTAAAACAGGAGACCTGCTTTGTTCTTTGAAAGAATGGACGTGTGTGTGGGACTACCCTGATAAGAAGTTCTCGTCTCTGGCTGTGTAAGCTGGGGCACCTCTAGATCTTGCAGAATCCCACCTTTAGTCCCACATCTATATTTATACCAGTAGTCTCCAGAGGGCCAGGGCAAAAGTGAAAGAATGGCATGAAATAACCTTTACCATTTAATTCCTATCACATTCCTTGGCACAATTTTGGCCTGTGCCAGCTAGTAGTGTCCATGCCAATGCACAGTTCAAGGGATGGTATGGACCAAGAACTCTTCCCAGTTGGCATTTTACGTATGGCTTCCCAGGGAATGCAGCATTGTGGACCTGCCTTTTGACTCCAAAGCCATAGAACTGATCCTGGCCTGTTTTGAGGCCTTTGTGTTGGTTCTAAACCTTAAAGTCTGTAGCTGTCTGTGTTTCCTCCACTCATGAATTCCATACCTAAATTCTTGGTGCTGGATATTCCTAGAGCTGCCTACCTACTGACAGAAGTGAGTGGCAAGGTTCCAGTCATGTTATTGCCATGTTGTCCAAGGCCAGGATATTCCTCCGGTTTCAGAGCAAGCAGCCTGAGTGGAATCATGGTTTTCACAGTTTTGACACCCAATACTGCAGTTTTAGCCCTGATTCAAACTAATTCTCTCTTAGTAACTTTGAACACATCTGACTCATCAGAAGAGCCCAACAGTTAGTCCTTAAAATGTTTCAGATTGGTAAAGTAAAAGCTAAGGTTTCAGGTTTTGAAAATTTGAACTACTTTGTATTACCATCATATGAAAGAAAAGGGCCATCCCTGGATATATTAAAAGGAGACAATCAGGATGTAACCCAAGTACTTCTCTATTTGCAATAACAAAAGCTTATGCTTAGACAGTCAGGCTGCTTCATGTCTTGCTGCCAGCTCAGCAATAACGGAATCAAATTAAGTCTTTCCACTCATTTGGTTTTTGTTCTTTAACACTGCCAAGTATTGCCAACCACAATTACTTATTGTGGAAGCCAGGACTTCTTAACTTTCTAGATAGGAAGAGACTGGTACGTGACGTCCAGCATAGCTGTGGGTGTGAGAGTGATCATTCTTGTTTATCTACAGATTTCAACTTTTTAGGAAACTATTTGCCTTCCTGAGAAAATGAGGTGAATTTAGTGTTCTGCTCTGTAGTTACTTCTATTTCTCTTCTATTCATTTGTGACTGGGGCATTAAAGCACTGAATGGATTCTTCATTTTATTTTTATATGAGAATATAAATACACACTACAATTGTGTCTCATGGATTCACAGTTCAATGAAACGCTGAAGTGCTATATTTTTTATGTGACACTCAATTTTGTAAGCTAAGCAGTAAAGAGGTCTGAAGGTCCGCTTGATTGGAAAGATAATTGCAAATACTCCTGAGACTTTTAAGAATTGTGATTTATTACTGGGCAGTTTATATTTGAATTTATTAATAATATTCTGAAGTAATGCAAATTCTTGCCTGTGACAAAAGGATTCATGAAGACAGTGTTTGTGTTTTGTGACAGGATGAAATGACAGCTTTCACTTCTGTGTATGTAAATTGCTATAAATATAGTGTGACACCTTTGCTTTGCTGTCAAAGTTTTTCCATCTGAAAATATGTCCAGTTCTCCCCTGCTGCTCAGTAAGACAAGCAGATTATTTTGGTTTCTGAGGAAAGCAATAGGGAACTACCATCTCACTTTGCGGCTTTAAACACCTTTCTTTTGCTCCACTGATGCTAGTACATATGGAAAACAAGCCAACAATCAAGGTGGAGAATACGAAATGCAAAAGTATTTACAGAGGGTATCCAGAGTCGTCAGCAAAAAGGAGTAAGACTGCTCTAGAAGTGAGCAGGGCGGAAGCTAATTTAGGAATGGGTTGAGATTAATGAGATACAAAATGACTAACCAGATAAAGGGCCTAACTGAGCTGAAAATGGCTTGGGAAATGTAGGCTCCATATGGTTCCCAATGCACTTTCCCTTTCTTCATATAAGTATTCAGAAAGAGGCTGTTAAAAAGAGCGCGGGAGAAACTGAACGGCTCAGGAACACCATGGCCTCATTCCAAGTTGCAGGGAAGGCTTCAGTGCTTTGTTTCCGGTTGTGTTAAGTCTCTCTCCAGGTGGATAGATCTCACTCTCGGTTCCTCCAGCATGTTTCTGATCGAGCATCCCAGGAAAGTACAATAGTGTCTGCAAGTGAATCTTTTTTGCAAAGGTCTGAATTTTGCCTCTGTAGAGATGTTAAGCAGTTTATTAATTTTGGGGAAGCTAATGTCTGACACTCTAATGAGGATACACATTTAATTGAGGGAAGCATGTTTCAAATGTTTGGTACAAAAGATGGAAATTCGTTCACACAGTGGTTGGTATTAAAACATAACCTTTGTTTACTTTTAGCTTTAACCTCTCTCCCCCTTAAATTGTGCAGTAGTTTTACCCAAGCAAAGGCCATGAAATGACGCTAGACCAGAATGGGAGCATGGCAGAGACTCCCTGCCAGAGTGCTGTATGGGCCGGGGGCTGCCCAGAAGGGGCACGGTCAGGGCCCGTCCCACCACCCCAATCAGGGACCAGGGCAGGTCGGGGGGGTGGGGGGGGGCACCATGGGCAGCTCCAGCCCCACTGGTGAAGGGTCCAGAGCATGTGAGAAGTTAGATGGGGCTAGAAATGCTCTCCAAAAGGAGATGAGCGGGACGGGGGCTAGAAATGCTCTCCCCAAGGAGATGAGCGGGACGGGGGCAGCCCTCAGCTGCAGTGCCTCTGGGCTGGCCCTGAGCTCCAGCAGCCAAACCCACAAGATTCAGGATGAGCCCAGGGCCCTGACATTTACCCCAGTGCTACACAACACTGTGGAAAAGGCAACGGGGTGTGGGTCCAGTTTTCACTGAATCAAAATAATGTCAGCAAATTCCTGTTGCTGCTGATGGTGCCACCACTCTCCTTAAGAAAAAGTGCAGAATTCCAACCTGCATTCTGTTTCTAGCAAATTAATTGTTTTCTACTTATTTTTCACCTGTGCTTATTTAACTACTTCTCTTTGTTTGCTACTGTTTACAATGAACTTTTGAACTTGTGTCTATAAATTGTATAGGTTAATGAATGTCTTTCATTTCTTTGCAATGTTTTCAAATATTATTTTCTGTAATCCTTAATGCTGAGCTTACTTCTGCTACACTAATATATGCCAGACTGAAAATAAAAAATATTTAGGATGGTTGATATAATATTTTTACAGCCTCTAGAATCTTTAAATCCTGATTTTGTATGAAAGAATAATATTGACAGGTGGAAGGTGGAGAAAGAGGGCTAGATTTCCAATTGTATTGTAAAAATCCTCTTTTATCTGTCAGAGGTATTCTTTCCCACAACAGACTGGTTTTTTAATGTATTATCTTAGCAAAGTGCATATCCATCCCCTGTCAAAGCGGAAACAAAATCATTAGAATATGAGGAATTACGGTCTCCTGCTTCACTATTAATATTACAGGCTGAATTGAAACAATTCTAACAATTATGAAGTTCAGTAGCAAGGACAGGGATGTAGAGCCTTAAAATAAACTATGAGTTGTGATTACAGTAACAGTGATTTAATTATAAAATTGAGCTGGGCCAATGATGGTGGCTTTGACAGCTCTGAGGGACAGAAGTTGTTTCTTCTTTATGTTGGGATGCTTTTGGCGCAAGCCATAAATAGAATACTTCACTGAATTCAAATGAATTTAGCTTTTCAGCATTCAATTAGGGCTTAATTTGTAAATGTAATGCCACCCAAAAGATCTGGTAAACTGTTACTACAAAATTTCAAACACAACGATAAAGATGTCATCTTTGTTCAGGCCAGAATTGGGCTTTTAGGCTTTTATAGTTGGAAATGTGTTAACCAAAACTATAGAAAACAGAGATGGGAGAATTGTGTTATAGGAAATCCAGCATTTCTTGTATTTAGTCTGGAGCTATAATTATACCGTAATACAAATATTAGACCTTATCTATGACCAAGATGTTAAGGTAGCAATCAGTGGATGATAGTCTGTGTTGTATAAGTAATTAACTATTGAAAAGTTAGTATGTGTTTGTACATGATACTTCCATTTATATATTCTTCTAACTTTTCTTTGGCTTTGTCAGGAAAATTGGATTATAAAATTATTTCCTTTCTGTTTTATGTAAAAAGAAACAAAGTGTTCTTTTCTTTGAACCCATTACTCTTCTTTTGGCCTGAAACACTTTCCTTGTGGCCAATACAGGCTTTTTTACTGAAATTCCAGGCAAGCTTTTAGACCTAGTTCTTGGCTTCTATTTTAGCTGCTTCTTCTATCATTCAAAAACATTTAAATGGATTTAATCTTATGTTTGTAGCTTTAGGATTTCATTTCCTATTTACTTTTTTTGGATATGGTTTTGCCAACCCCTTTGCACAGAAGCTGGCTTATTGCTAAAGCTTCACTCCATCCCTACTTATGGATTGCAAAGAGACAGACTTACTTACAAAGGACACCCCCATCACAAGTGTCTTTGAAGACGGCTTAGCAAGAAGAGGAAGAGAAGGTGTGAGAGAGGATATAAATGTGTAGCTGTATAATTAAGAAGTCATATAGGAGATTAGAAACTGATTAGGAAAGGCAAGGGAGAATACAGAGCAGTACAATTTGGGTAAAACATATTGTCTAGCTATTCCTCTCCTTATTTGTATTCAACTTATGAAGACCCAGAGAAAATACTATCTCCCTGATGAGCTGTTAACACTAGCCAGTATTACCAATGAATAGATAACAGCTTCCCTCTAACGCTGGGGGAGAACAAAGTTTCAGTATGCAATAGTATGTATATGTATGTGTGAGTGTATATATATTCATATAGATGCATATATTAGTATATACGTTAGTAAAGTATAACATAATCTATATTATTAGTATAGTATTTATGTGTTAGCATGCATATATATACACATATACATACATACATGCAAAACCCTTTACTAAAATAAATATATAATATTATATGTGTACTTGTAATATGTGTTTGCATATACGTAAAGAAATACACACATTTTTGCCTTTGAAAGTATAGCTAGCCACAGAGTTATTTTGAATTGCCAGGTACCAGAATGGATGAGGATCTGTCCAAAACTCTGTTCTGATTGAAACTTTGTGCATGATTTGCCTCCAGTACACCAGCAGCTTGCTGCTGAAAGAGAAGTGACTAAATCTAAATTAACATAGAATAGAAGGGGAGGGAGAAGGGAACAACCTTCAACTGTTCCTTTTGCCCAAGTACCAGACAGTCCTTGCAGTACCAGTTTAGAGATCTCCATTTGCTGTAACTGATTTCTCAGACTGAAAATTAAAGTTTCTCCTGCTCATTATTCTGAATTTAGGAATTATGGAGATGCCCAGGAGACTTCGTAGCCAAAGCTACCTGTTAGTTAAAGCAGGAGTGAAATAATTCTTTTGTATGCTTAATGTTCAAGATTGGTGTTTAGACTTACTCATCCTTCTGTAGCCAGCTGAAGTTTCTAGAACAGTTTTTAGTCAAATGATTACTGTCAAACATTTAAAAATTAATTTGTCTTGAATAGGCAATGGACTTCAGATTGGGGAGGTTCTTCAAGTGAAGGTACTCTACAAGCTTCCCTACCGTACCTCCTACACATGAATGCACATTTAAGCACAAATATAGGCATTTCTGAATTGAAAATTACCCCTCCCCAAAAAAAGTTAAAAAACAGGAGCTACACCTTTCTCACAGTCTCTCATTTCTGCTAGGGAAGTCCTTAACCCCCTAAGCAATTTTTCTCGAGCCTGCTAGCCACTACCCTGCCTCCTTGAGCTCCTCGAATTGCTTCTCACAGAGCCTTGGAAATCAGGGATGCAGGCAAGAAAACCCTGTGGAGGGATACATATAGCGATCTGTGTAGGGTAAGCCATAGGAGTATGTGGCCTTACAAGAAGAAAAAGTGGAATTTTACCCTGCTCCCGATGGACAGGGTATTGGTTGAATTTTGAGGAGAGTAAGGGCTGAACGAAACTCTTAAAATGCTTAATAATGTTATACACTTGTAGAGAAAAAGGTAATGGACAACCCATCTTCTTGGGAGAAGGTGTTTAGTGACCACATTCGTTGTATTGGTTGGAGGGAGGATTTCGCAGAACCATTGAAATATTAAATGTTCCCCACTCCCTGCATGACAAGCTGAAAGACTTAAACAAAACCTTGACTTCAAAAATGTTGACAGAATAACAAAGGGGTCTTTGCCGCTTAATATATATTTTAAAAAACAGACAGGATTTTCAAATACAGTTGTTCCTTTCATTCAGTTTGGAGCTGTGTTTGGAGGTCTATTAGTTGCATACCGGCGGATTGTATAAGTGCGCAGGCAATATTGTACGAGTGTGTGGACCCGAAGAACCTATGAAAGTCATTTGGATAATACATTTGAGGCTTCCAGAGACATGAACAGAGACTGTCTTCCCTGTTTCTCAGCTACTCTGTAACTTACAGCAGAAGTAAGACACTCTTGCTTTTGAGTTTATAAATGAAGTGAATTTTAACTGTCTGTAAAGCCAGAATTGCTGTCACAAACACTGTTAAGTTTTTGAGGAACAACACTCTGGGGAGCCATTAAAAAGAATCCTGGAATGTCATCGAATAATCAAACATCATGATGGAGCATGCTGCAGTTGCTGTTTTTCAGAAGAAAATGCTTTCAACTGAATTTCCAGCATCACTTCCTGACACATCCTGCATGCTCTCTTGGGTCTCTGGTTCAATCCGTTTTCTCCAGTACAGTTCAGGTTGGGAGGGCTTGAAGCTGGTGTGATTACAGTGATGTGGTTAAGTCAACTGAAGCATATGAAAGTTTACAGAATTTCTGTCTTGTTTAAATAAAGCTTAATTTCGTGAAAGAATAAGATGATCAGGATTTACAGGCAAAGTTGGGAAGGCAGAGAACGAAGAGGAATAAGACTGGATATAGATTTAATTGTAACTGTCAAGCTTTGAAAACCTCACTTACAAACTATCTACTTGTTCTGTACTTCAAGTTCAAAGAAAGGATTTACAAATCTACTCATTTTAATTTAGGATTTATTGGGATGATTTGTAAATTAATCATAGGACTTACGTATAGAAGGTAGGATTTATAAGCCTACGGGATTATTATAAAGTGTGATGTGGGATTAGTAAATCTATTATATGTATATAAATATATATTTCCAGACTTCGAAAGCTATTACTTACATTAGCTAAGTTATATGTTTAAATTAATGATGTCTAAATCAAAACTGAGTAAAATACTTTTTTTTTTTTAACCTAGCGGCAACAAAAGTCAAGTTGGTACAAAGTCTAGAAAGGGAACATTAATGCATACAATTTATAGAATGAAGTCAATATGGAGTACATTTTACCAGTGTAAATGTATGGGAGGAAGAAGAAGGAGTGATACTGAAATAGTGACTTTCCAAAACTGGTTTCAACTTTTAGAAACCTGTCCAGCTGGAACAAAGCAGCAGTCTAAAACAATGTATTCACATACACAATGCTGAGGGGAAGTTGGGAGAGGGTAACTGAGTAAAGCCAGGGAAGCATGCATATCATTTTGACCAGGCCGATTAGAATAGACAATTCTGGTGACAGTGCAGTGATTAGAAACAACAGGGAAGTTACACTATTAGTCTGAAAACAAACTTACCACCCACAGTAACTTTGAGATCTCTTCCCTTTTTTTCCATCCCCTTAAATCCTAGAGCAAGGGAAGACCGGCTTGGTGAGCAACTGGCACTGAGCCATTTAAGCCTAAAGAACTGATTTCATCTTCTAGAAGGGCAAAATAACCTATAATGATAGTGCGAGCAATTTAAGATTTTTAGTAACACAGCTTTCTAGAGCAAAAACCTTACATAAAGACAAAAATGAGAGCCTTGTAGTAACCTGCAATCATTCAGTAGAAGGTACCACAAAGTAGCAGTTACACTCAGACTTACTTAAAATGCAAAAGAAAAACAACTGGCAGCGTTATCAGAACAATCTGAGCAATTTGACTCTCACTGCTAAAGTGTTTGAAATTTTCCTTGGCTGGTACTCACATTGCATTTGCCAACTTGTAGCAAGTTGCTCAGATTTGCTCTGTGTTTTTAAACACCCTGCAGAATTTATCTTTATTCCGTTACAAAATCTACTTTTATTCTGTTTTAAATAAGCACAATATATGAGAAGGGAAGAAAAGTCAAAGCAAAACTGAGACAGAAAGATCTGTAAAGGAAGAAAGCAAATGAGAAAGAGGCCTTAATTATGTAGAAAGTTTAAGTCATAATTTTCTGTAACTAAATGAAAAGGATTGTCTATTTAGGCTCTTACATGCAAACAAGTTTCTCCAAAGTTTTAGCACTAAACAAATTAGCGAGGTGTTCAGCTTCATCCATATCTTATTAACAAAAAAATCTCAGGAAGAAGTGAAATTTTCCCTTTTTCTAATGATGACTTTTGCACCAGTTCTAATTTTTCTTAATTACAGTGTCATTGTCTGCCTGACTAAACAGATTGTGATGTAAAGGGTCACTGCACCAGGTCTCTCTAAGTCCTGTGACCAAAACAGGATAGGTTTTCAATATTCTTTATTCCTTGCTAAAGCTTACCTATGAAAGTACTAGCTTTGGCTCAGGAAGTCCCTGACTCACACACTCAGTCTTCAGCAATTTCTGCTCTGAGGGGATGTTGTACTATGTGCTTATCTTGGGTTTAGGTTTTTTCGTTGTCATCTGTTTTTGATGACTGATGTAGACAGATTATTTGGCTAGACAATTGCTTGGTCTGACCTGGAATTGCTACTCTTATCTATTTTTTAAGATTCTTACTGTTGGCTGTTTGTTTGCATTAGCCCTGACCAGTGTTTTTCACCACTGTGGCACAATATGAAAAATTATGTGCAAAACGAATGGTTAGCCAGACTGACAGATTTACCTCTATGTACCTCTATCTGTTGACTCTTCTTAGTCCTTGAGGCTGAGAGGTGGTGAGATGAATTCAGCTCCCTCTTTGCACCAAGGGAATGTCTTAGTAAATGCCAGTAATGGACTCAATCGCTTATTCTACAAATGTATTCAATGGTCATAGAGTAAATGGAGGAACAGCTTCTCCTTTAAATCACTGACAAGGTTTAAGATTCAAGGAAAGGTAGGGCTTGATTTTGAGGTTCCAGAATGAAGTTGCAGAGCTGAAGTTAAGGAAAAATGTTGTTCCTTACTAAAGAAGAAGTTCTGACTCCAGATAATTGGAACTCAAGACTTAGGATGCCAATTTTGGAATTGAATTTTACATTTATTCCTTCTTTAAAATACAAAGGTATGAGAAAAATACAAGCAAAGCCAAACCAATGAAGCAACAAAATTTGCTTGAAACTGAAAGACAAATCAGGATAGCATTTAAGCATAAACAAGGATGAAAAGTTAGAATTGTGATACCTGACAGGTATTTACCTTCCCTCATTTTCCCACAGAGCTCTTTCTGCAATGCAGTTGTATTTAAGTAACATGTTATCACCTCCCAGTCATGTGGACTGTTAAATCCTGCTTTATATTGCCATTTTGCAAGAAATAAACCTGCAGCTTAAATATTTTCTGTAGCTCTAAGCTTTCTGTACCTTAAATTATTTTCATCATGTGTGTATATTGCAACTGCAAAGTACAGGAAGACCATCAGTTAACAACTCCCGTCTGATACTAACCTTACCGCCTATTTCACTTATGCTGTCCCACTCTCTTCTTTTTGTGCTTTTGTTATATGCTACTCCTCCCCTATAAAAGGCAACTGAAGAAGATTTCTTGCTTTGCATCTGCTTTTCATAGGATTGTAGAATTGTAGAATCATACAATTATTTAGGTTGGAAGGGATCCCCAGAGGGCAGTCTCATCGAACTCACTGCTCAAAGCAAATCTCATTAGATCATGCTGCTCAGAGCCATGTCTAGTTGAGTCTTAACAACTCCAAGGACAGTTTCTACAATCTCCCTGGACAACGTGTTCCTTCATTCTACCCCACTTTGTGGAAAACAAAAAATAATCCTTGTATCTAATCAGAATTTTCCATGTTCCAACTCGTGCCTGTTTCCTCCTGCCCTGTCACTGTCTGAGAGGAGTCTGGCTTCATTTTCTCTGTATCCTCACAAGTAGCTTTACACAGCAGTAAGGTCTCTCCTTAGCCTTCTCTTCTCCTGGCTGAATGATGACTATCCTCTCAGCCTGTCCTCATACATCATGTTCTCCAACCCCCTAACCATCTTGGTGGGCCCCATTGGACTCACTTTAGGATGTCACTATCTTCCTTGTACTGGTGAGCCCAAAACTGGACACAGAACTCCAGATCTAGTCGGATAAGTGTTGAATACAGTGGAGGGATTACTTCCTTGGGCCTGCTGGCTACACTCTTACTAATACAGCCCAGGATGCAGTTGCTCTTTTTGCTGCAAGGGTACTCTGCTGACTCATGTTCATCTTGTTATCTGTCACAACCCCCAGATCCTTTTCTGCAGAGCTGCTTGCTAGTTGGTCCCCAGCTTGTACTGTTGCATGGGATTATTCCACTTTGGATGCAAGACTGCATTTGCTTTCACTGAACTTCATGAGATTTCTGTCAGGCCATTTCTCCAGCCTGCCCAGGTCTCTGTGTCCTCCAACATATTGACCACTCCCTACAGTTTGCTGCCATCCACAAATTTGCTGACAGTGCACTCTGTCCCATCATTCAGGATGTAACAGACACATTAAACAGTGCTGGTCCCAGTATTGAGCCCTGATGATGCCACTAGTTACTGGCCATCAGCTGGACTTTGCAATGATCACTACTTTTTGAAACTGGCAGTCCAGCTAATTTTCCACCCACCTCACCAGCCAGCCCATATCTCACCAATTTGGTGATAAGGACACTATGGGAGACTGCGTCAAAGGCTTTGCTAAATAAAGTCAAAGTATACAACATCCACTACCACCTTTTTTTCAGTCACACTAGGCATCTTATCATAAAAAACCATGAGGTTGTTCAAGCATGATTTGCCCTTCATAAATCTGTGCTTGCTGCTGCTAGTCACCCTCTTGTCTTTCATGTATTTGGAAATGGCTTCTAAGAGGACTTGCTCCATAATCTTCCCAGCGACTGAGGTGGGGCTGATCAGCCTGTTAACTGGATCCTCCTTCTTGCCGATCTTGAAGATGGGTATGACACTTGCCTTTTTCCAGTCATTAAGAACTTCTCCCAACTGCCATGACCATTAGAAGATGATAGAGAGCACCCTTGCAATGCCATCAGCCAGGTCTTTCAGCATTGTGGGACACATCATACCTGGTCCCAAGGACTTGTACATTACTAACTGGCTTAAGTGATCCTGGACTCTTACTCTACTGTGGGTTCTGCTTCATTCCTATAGACTCTGCTAGTGGGCTCAGGGACTCAGGATGCCTGAGTAAATATGATAAATATTTCACTGATAAATATTACCACTGAAAGCTGAGGCAAAGAAGGCATTTTCTACATCCCTTGTCACTAGGTCCCCTGCCCCACTGAACAGTGGACACACTTCTGCCTAGCCTTCCTTTAAACTACCAATGTACTTACAAAAACATTTCTTATTGTCATTCACCTCCCTCGTTGTTTTCAACTCCAGCTGAGCTTTGGCTTTCCTAGCTCACTTCC
>NW_009219905.1:71448-86723 GCF_000690835.1 Fulmarus glacialis
GCAGGCAATAGCTTTTCTGTTCCTTTTAAGCAGACTGACTCTGATTCCACCTTCTGTGCATTTTCTTTTTGTGTCTGAGGTCAGTCAGATGCTTCCTGTTCATCCATGAATGGATGGCCTCCTGCTGTACTTGCTCAACTTTCTGCACATTGGAATGGACCATTCTTCCACTTTAAGGAGGCTGTCCTCAAAGCCTCCTCCGAGGAGGCTGTCGCAGCTTTCCTGGGCCCTTTGACCTCCAGGAGAATTTCCAAGGGTATCTTGCCAAGCAGGTCCATGAAGAGGTGAACATCTGCTCTTCTCAAGTCCAAGGTTGTAATTCAGCTGTATGTGTTGCTCATTTCTCTCAGGATCTTAAACTTCACAGTCACCGCAGTCGAGGCTGTCCTCAACCTTAACATCTTCAACCAGTTATTCCTTGTTCGGGAGTAACTGATCCAACAAAGCATTTGTCTTAATTGTTTCACTGATCACCTACATCAAGAAATTCTCTTCTGTACATTCCAGAAATCTCCTAGATTTCTTGCGTCCTGCTGTATTGTTCTTCCAGAAGATATTGGGGTGGTTAAAGTAACCCATGAGTACCAAGACCTGTGATTGTGAGGCTTTCTCCACCTGCTTAAAAAAGACTTCATCTACCTTCTCTTCTTGGTCAGGAGGTCTGTAGCAGACTCTTATTACAACATTATCTTTCCTGGTCTGTTTTCTGCTTTTTACCCACAAGATCTCTACTAGTTCTTCATCTGTCCCAATAAAAGCTCCATGCATGCAGACCACTTCTTTGCATAGAGCACAACATCTCTTCCTTGCCTTCCCACCCTATCTTGCCTGAAGAACCTGTACTCCTACATTGTAGTATTCTAATCATGAAAGCTGTCCCATTTTGTCTCCATAATCCCAATGAATTCAAAGCTCTGCAACTGTACACACACTTCTACTTCCTCTTGTTTGTTCCCCATGCTGTATACAGGCATTTATTATAAGCCTCAAGTCACGCTGCTTTCACAGTGGGAGCGTGAGAGCCTCCTCTATCATGCTGTCCCCTGGACATATCTGCCCTGCCCTTTGTGTCCTTACTTCTTTTCAAGTTATGGTAACCCTCCCCCAACAAATCTACAGTAAAGCCCTCCTCACTAGGTTAGCAAGGCTGTTTGCAAAGATACTCTTGCCCCCCTTGATCAGATCTACCCCATCCCAGTAGACTTTGCTGTTCAAACAGGGTCCCATTGTCACAACAAGCCAAAGCCCTACCTGCAACGCAAGCCATTCAGCAAGGTCTTGATCTGATGGATGACCCCACTTCTGCTCAAGCCTTTCCTCCTCACTGGCAGGATTGAGAAGACACCACAGGCTCCCCTTCATCGCTTTTTCATCTCACCCCTAGAGCTCTGTAATCACTCTTGGTATGCTCCAGGTTACCTGTGCAACATCATTGTTGCCCACATGGAAAAGCAGCAAGGGGAAGGAATCCAAAGGCTGGCATCTCAAATCCTGGCTCCAGCAAGCAACAAACCTCCTGAGCTATCAGGTCAGGTCAGCAGAATGGTCCCCCAGAGCAGGGAGTCTCCTATAACTGTCATTCATCTTTTCTTCTTTATATGGACACTAGGCTGGCTCAGCTGGCTCTGATGCATCTGCTGATGGGTCTTGTTTGTGCTCACTGGTACCTGTTCTGAAGTTTCAGATCTATAGGTGAAGCAGGAACCAGAAGTCATAAGATTCCAGCTTTCTCCATCTTGACAGTCTACCTCCACTACTTGTTTGAACACGGCCTCTGTCTGTCCCTCCTTCATTGCTTTGTATGGCTCAGGCTCTCATCTCTGCCAATTTTCTGTGAAGATTCAATCTCCTCGTCATCCTCCCTGATGACACACAGCCTGCTCACCTCTTCCTTCAGCTCCTTCACCAGGTGATTCAGTGCCTCAGCCAAAGCACATCTCCCACATGAGAGGTCCCCAGCACCAGGCATTCCCCACAGCCCCGCACCCAGATGGTGGTATCCCTTCCATGGAGCTCTGTTGGGAAAGAGGCCTCCAAAGCATCAGTGGCATTTGCACAGTTGGTATGAAAAAGTGTACCCACAGCATGCTGAAACCATCATTAGACAGTTTTCAAGCAGCCTCACACAGCCTTGAGTGGATTTTCTGTGTCCTTCTGCACCCCGCTGTGCCATAACAACTGCTATGCCTCTGGTGTGCTCAAAAAGCTGGAACAGTAGTAATTGTTTCCTCCTCTCTGCTGCTCTGTATTCTGTTTTGCCCTTGATTTTTGGATACAGAGATAGTGTGTGGACCTGGCAGCAAAGAGGAAACATGATATGTCAAAAACATGGGTTAAAAGAAGAGGATTTCAACACAGGAGATGAGAATTTAAAAAGGTGATAAGTGAAGTAATAATCCATTAACACTTCACAGTCATTCCACCTAAGGTCTTTAACACTGTACCTAAAAAAAATAGGTCATACAGTGCACTGTTACAGTTAATTTCACAGTTTCTGTTTTGATGTGAGTAGATGCCTTTGAAATTATTTATGAACCTTACTAGAACTGACCAATTTAAATAGCCATGTCATTGTTATGCTCAACTTTACATCTGTCAACACAGCACTGGAGAACAGACTAAGGAAACCAAGGTTCCAGACCTTAATTACTCACAAATGTATTTGTATTGGTTTATTGAACGCATTGTTCGTGAGCTCTCATTGCAAGGATTACATTGTTTGTGATCTTTTTACCTTTTTCCTGACACTTGCAAATCAAACATTTATTTGAAAGTCAAGAAAGCATGTTTACATTAGTGTTGCAAACTGACAAAGCACACCTGTTACCCTCTCAATGGATAAATTAAACCACTGATAGACCTTGGAAATAAGGCATGAAAGGGAAATTACAGTTATTTGAAGTAATGTGGAACATGAAATTTAGGAATGAAAACCTAAAAGTAAACAGCATGAAATACAGTGTATGAACATGTGTCAAACTTTTGCAGCTTTGTATTTGGATTCATTATTCTATTTTTTAAGTAGGTACTTCAAAGACAGTGGAAAGCTTTTTGTGTGTGTATGTCTTGGTTTTTACCTCCTGACAATGACAGTTCTTTCATCTGAACTATGGGGAGAAGCAGTCCCGTAGAGCACTAGTAGTAAAATCATGAACAATAACACAAAAAGTGAAACTAAGAGGGTAGAGGAAAGAGCAAATGACCTAGGGCCAGCACAATCATACCCATCTCTTCTTAACAGATGTTTGTCATTCCCTTTCTTAAAAATTCCCAGTGACAGTCATTCCACACCTTTCTCAGACAATCTCCTGATGTCTTAGTACACTTAAGTTTAGAGTTTCCTTTATGTCTAATAGAAATCCTATTTCCTCCGGCAATTAAAGGTCCCTACTACTTTCTACCTTTTCTTTACAGTGAAACTGGGGAACAGTTTATTTCCTTCTTCTGTGTGGCAACAAAGAACGTTCAAAAACCATCACTGTGCAGAACTGGAAAAGAAAATGGAAAGGAGTTCATGAAAATCAGAATTTCAGTGTTAGGTCCTTTTGTTACCTTTCAAACTGTAACTGAAAGAAGTTTATTCCATGGTACTTTTCTACTCAAGTCATTTTTGAAAATTCTCAGCTGGGAAACACTTTCTGGTATGTTAATTTTGTTTGCTTTATAGTAACTTTAGTAAAAGTATCTTTAAAAATAGGCTGCTGGTTATTATTCATGATTTGGTACTGACTCTACTGGGTCTGGCTGGGATGGAGTTAATTTTCTTCATAGCAGCCCATATGGTGCTGTGTTTTGGATTTGTGACTAAAACAGTGTTGATAACACAGCAGTGTTTTGCCTATTGCTGAGCAGTGCTTGCACAGCATCGAGGCTTTCTCTTTTTCCCACTCTGTCCCCCTAGCAAGTGGGCTGGCGGTGTTCAGAAAATTGGGAGGGGACACAGCTGGGGCAGCTGACCCAAACTTACCAAAGGGATATTCCATACCACGTGATATCATACTCAGCAATAATAGCTGGGGGAAAGAAGGAGGAGTGGGGAACTTTGCAGTTATGGTGTTTGTCTTCCCAAGTAACCGTTAGATGTGATGAAGCCCTGCTTTCCTGGAGATGGCTGAACATCTGCCTGCTGATGGGAAGTAAGGAATGAATTCCTTGTTTTGCTTTGCTTGTGTGTGAGCTTTGCTTCACCTGTTAAGCTGTTTTTATCTCGATCCACAAGTTTTCTTGCTTTTGCTCTTCCAATTCTCTTCCCCATCCCACTGAGCAGAGATGATCAACTGAGTTGATGCTCAGCTGCTGGCCAGGGTCAACCCACCACACTGACAGTACATACCAGAAGATATATTGCCAGTCACAAGAATTTCTGTCTAGGTTTTTACCTTACAGGAACTTTAAAATCAGGGTCTTAATAACTTTTACTGGCACTTTATTATTTGCTTTCTTCCATTATTCTTTCCCCCCCCACTTCAAGTGATATTATTGGGCAACTTAGGATTAAAAGAAGTCACATAATATGCTTCATCTGATGTGCTAGGTGTCATCATAGTAGCTAGTGAAACTAGGCAAACAATATGCACCTGAATGAACCCATACAATTACTAATAAATAAAGACATGCCTCTGACATTGTGGGGACACTTCCCCCAGAACAACCCCATTGACTCCTCAGCATAGCCATTCTGGCAGAGCCTAGGAGTCTGTCTCCCTGTTAGAGATATGAGGATATGCCTCTGCCTTGGGAAGGAGGTATATGGCCATTTGGTGAGTAATCAGCATAAGGCCCAGCAGTTTTCACACCACTTTCCTCATGTGCTTTCCTTTATATTCATCTACGGTGACTATCAGCTGACATTGTATTGCAGCTCCTGCAATTTTACAAGCAACCCTCACATTTCATGTCCTGAATAACCTGGTATCATTAGCAGATTTTCTTACCTCATTGCTTGCTCTCTTCATGGGTATTTGGGACTATACTTACTAGCACAGTTCCCTGCAGAACTCGACTGCTGACTGCCCTCCATTCTGAGGGCTGAATATTTCATTTAATTTCTTATTTTCTACCCTATAAATAATTGTTGGACATGCTGGTACTTTTTCTCTTACTCCTTTCACATATTCATTTTCTTTAAAAGTCCTTTATGAAGGATTTTGTCAATGCTTTTTTCTGAAAATCCTTTTAATTAAGACTCAGGAACAATCTGGATTATAGGTACCTAATATGAATGTCCTACAATTAGTAGTTACATTATGAAATGATAAAGTAGACCAAGATTTAAGAGCAGCAACAAATCATTTTAAAATACCAATAATTGGGAACATGTACTTGGCAGCCTCCTGCTATACAAACTTGTCCCTCAAGTACTAAGTTTTACAGTTTTACTTAATGTCTAAAACTACAGATTCATTACAGATATTAGTTTTAGGCATGTTGCAATCTTTCCCTCCTCCCCTCACTTCTCTACATTGTAAAGACCATAAACTACTTGTCTCTCTCCTTCCCTTAGGAGATTGATACCTTATCAGCTTTCAGAAACGGACTTTCTGAGAAATAGAAGTCACCCCCCCAAAATGTTTTCCACTTCACAGGTACCAGCTGCCTTATCTTTCAGATAGTCTAACTGATACACGTCAAATTAAATTCAAATTTGTTCTTCCAAATTGGCTTTTAGTTTTGAAGTTTGTTTCTTCTGTTCACTGACCTGAAGAAGGATTTGTTTGCCTGCAATCATGCCTGATTTTCTCTAGCTATGGCAGTGGATGCAATAAAAGAAGTGTTACCGCTGCTTGTAAACTTTGTCTTGCCTGTATCCTTATATTGTCACTGCAGCAGCAACACTACCATTATAAAGAGGTTATCGGTTTAAATTTGCCCAGCCAGAAGAAAACAGGGCCACCTTGTTTCTCCTTCTTTAACTCAGAGATTACATACAGGATTACACAATACAAAATTTTCTTCTTAACTTCATTAATTCTGCAAAATGCTATGTGAAGAAATTCACCATTTTATCTTTCATTTCCTTTCTTTCTATACAGATTTTTAGTCATGCAGTTAGGTTTATGCTGCTGTTTTGCATAATAAACAATTCATGTGATAATAAACGTACAAGAAAAAAATATATGGATTGTTTTGTATGCACCTTTGGTAAAAAAAAAAAAAATTCCTAACATATTTTAACAGTAAATATCAGTATGCTACCATATTTGCTCTTCGATATGCCAGCAGAATAAAAATTTAATAAGATTAAAAATTGGATAAAGACTGATGTTCTTTATGAACTTAAAATTCTCAATGAAATCAGTATGAGGTTTGGATAGCCAAGAAGTACAAGAATGACAGAATGCAGTGTTGCCAAAGGCATATTCTAGTTATCTTAGTGTTTGGTGATACTAATAACAGTGTCGCTGCTCTGATTTGCCTTGAGTTATGAGCATGACTCCCAATATATTAATTTTTTACTTCATTTTTAAAAAATGGCAGAATCATAGAAATTGCTTTCTAGCCATACCTTACACTATATTTCTCACATCTTTCACATGATTAAAAGTGAATGGAATTCCTGTACACAACTGTAAGGTATGAGATGGACTCTGAATTCAATGTAATAAGTCCTTGTGGGATTTTAAAATGTTTGATTTTCACATTTATTTTGCATTTATTTGGGTTTCACATTTATTTTGCAGTAAGCTATTTTCTTTAGGAATGTCTATTTGCTCTATACAAGTTACTAAACAGCACTTAGAACCTCATTTGTATTTTAAAACATTCTTAAAAGAGGGATAATTTTTTTCTTTTTTTCCAGAAAAAAATATCAGCTACATACAATTCAATACTTTATCTAGTTTCCCACTAGTGTGGTGTTCATCAGAAATCAGCAGGAGGAATCCATCTCTGGAAGCTGCAGTGAAAGTATTGAATTTAATTACTACATATAGCACACGCATGTCAACTTCTAGACAACGTACTCAGCTAACTCTTGGGCTAAAAGAGGCATAACGTAAGAAAAAGAATAGCTCAAATCTTCAATGCTTAACTCTTGATATATGCAAGTGTTTTTTCTTAGGAAGAAGTGGGCGTGAACAGCATATGCTTTTATACACACATTTGTTACATTTTTAATTCTGGGACAAAGTGCAATATGGTTCAGGCAGTGCTTTGTTTCCAGAGTGTTGAAGACTCACAGCTGAAGCAGATTTTCAAAAAGCTCAGCAAAACTTTCAGACAATTAAATACAGTCATTTTTTCTAGTACTCAGCACCCACTAAGACCGTCATGTCCAATTTTTCAAAATAACTTATCACCTGATGTACTAGTCTATTCATTTGGATACGTAAGTAAGACCTCAACCCTTTAAAAAATCTGCCCCTTTATACACGCAAGTTCTTTGTGTTGGGATTCAGAACTAAAGACAGACCTGACTTTGAATTTTACTACAGTCAAACAATCTAAGTTTCTTCTGAATCAAGGGAATTCAGCTCCAGCACTTGAGAGTTAACATCAGATTTTCATTCCATTTGCAGAGACAGGACTAATCTTTTCCAGTTTCCCTGTCCTGTGAGCCATCAAGAGACACTAATTTTAGCTGACATTGGATTCCTATTCATTTCTGACACTCTAGGAGATTGTTAAGACATTAGTGACAATGAAGAATTACTTGTCTGCATAGCATGTTGTGTATTGCAGCATTCCCTACATGCAAGAAACTTTGAGCAGTGACAATGATGGCTTGATATATATAAGACTTCAAAATTATTGATGTCACACACAGATTACTGGGTTTTAAGTGTGGCTCATCTTGTTACCCAATTTGTCACATCCTTGTGCAGAATTAAGAACAGCATATTTGTCAAATTACCTCATACCTCCATTGATATTTCCAAAATTATTTCACAAACATAAAACTACCCAAGCAATGCTGATAATTTTTAAATGCCTGTCTTGTTAATGTCTGCACTAAATTCACAGCAACAGATTTTACATTTTGTCTTCCATACTTAAACACTGCACACACAACCATATAATCATACTTATTACCCCATTCAAAAATAGACTACAAAAATATATGATCAGAAAGTCACAAATAGAATTTAACATTTTCACTCTTCTTTATGATTACTATGTGTTTTCCGTATATTTCTACTTGTTTGAGGGTTTGTGTAAGGTGAGAAGCCTTAAAATATTAACAGTTATAATTACAAACTTTTAATAATCTAACAGGATGTAAGATAAAAGCCACTTGAAGGTCTTTATAGCCTGAGGGACTATGTTGACTCCTTTCTGCACTCATTTCTTAGAGTATTAAAAATGCATTATTAGGAGTGCTCTGATATCTGCTTACATGTCTGTTTATTCAACTCTACAACTGTTTATGTTAGAATTATGGACTTGGTTTTCTATTCAGATAGTTAGTTTGCTTGCTTGCTGAGTCTTGAAGCTATTTTAGTTCAAATTATATTAGAGAATCACATACAAAAGAATGCTTTGTTCATAGCCTATCCAACAAAATAGAGAGGGCTTCAGAGGCATCTATAGCTCCAGGGCCCAGTAAATTAGGTTTTGACTAGAAAAATAAAAGGAATAAAAATTGTCATATATAAGCGGGTGGATTGCATGTGCTGTCTTCCACTCAGAGAAAGGAAACTGTATTCTTTTTTAAATTGAAAGTGTGTTTATTTTACATACTTCTCCAAAAATCACATATTCTTAGATAACAGGATCTACTCTAAGATAAAGAAAGTCTGTTTTATATTCTTTCTGTGGCCCAGATTACATTTTCCTATGATGAAAAAGAAAGAAGGAAGTCAGACTAGAAATCTCTATGAAATTTACATTATCCTGGCCACTATCCATTTTTGTACCAACCATGAAAGATGTGGAGGAGAGTGGCTCCAGAGGATCTAAATTTTGCCACACCCGTATTGGTATGTAGCAGTACAGTCAGAAAACAGGATGTATTTGCAGAGGTTGTTTCAGAATAGAATGGTTTTCTTCTCTTCTTTCTCTGCTTCTGCCCTTTTTCAAAAGGCTGAAAATCAATTTGCAGTGTATGCTTCTATTGAAGCAACCACTGAAAGATAATTTTGGAAGGTCTAAGCCATGAAAATCGTGGTATCATCAAAATGTTGCTTTTTGACCCTTATTCTTTTAATGATCATATTATGAAACTGATACCCTTTTAAATATCGTTCACAGAATAGAACGCATTTCCTTAGATGTCTTGTTATCTATGCCGTTTTCCTTAATATTTATGTTCAGCTAGCTGATGCATAGAAATAAGTGGAAAGTAATAAAATTAGCTTTATGTACAATTTTGATAGTTTGTTTTACATGGAACATTACTCTCGTATTTTAATACAAGCTATATACAGTGGATTATTGTTAACTAAGTTGATTAACCCTTAGTATAGTGAGACAGGATGTGATTTTAGTCATGTCCGTGTAGGGCTGTTTGCAAACTCTTCTTGTTGTTTTAGAGAAATCTCATTCTAAGTTGCATTTTCCATTTGTTCAGTGTTAACTTGCATGCAGACTGTACACATGCTATCCTTTAGTCCCAGTTAATAACATTTCGATTTCTACTTTCTTTCCATTCACACTTCCCAGAGATGAGAATCCATTTTTAGTTTTCTTTCAGAGCTCATTACAAAGACATTTTGTTTTGATCACTTTGAAGTTCTTTAAAAGATCAGATCCCTGCATCTGATTTATATATTTGCAAAAAAAAAGTGGGAGGAATTATGTCTTACTGGAAACATTGAAAAAATTAATAGTATATTGAAAATATATCAGGTGCTATTTTTGATTCATCTGTATTATACCCATGCATCTTTAAACCAGTATGATTTACTTATTTAAAATTTGATATACCTGTTGAATTCATTAAAGAAGTAAGCTAAAAGCTCATTCTTTAATGCTTCATATGAACCAGGAGGGAATCGTTTCTAATTTAAGAACCTTTGTCGGAAGCTATCAATCAGAATTATAGATAGCTTTTCATTAGAGCAATGAGGTATTGGATTTTTCTACAATGATATGGGCCAATGTTTTTTTTCTTAAAAAGTGTAATGCCTTTTTTTGCTTCAATCTTCACATAAGGATATTCACAACCCAATATTTTAAACAATCAGTAGTGACAAGAGAATAGAAACAATGACAGAACAAGGAAAGAATAGGTTAATAAGCAATTAGATAAATCAGTCAGATTTCAGGTCAGATTTCAGGGTTTACTGTAAGGTGTTTAACAGTCAGTCACAGAAATGTTTTTACTGTTTAACTTCAGGAGTTACAGGAAGATAGGCCTGATCTTGGAGGCAGCGGGGCTGTAACACAGCACACACTTAATTTCAAACAGAGGAAATGAAAATGGAAATCTGAGACTATTTAGCTTCAAACTTTGAAAGATATTAGCACTAATTAAGTAATTGGGGTGTGCATATATAAAAGATGAGAGTATAACCAATGTCAGGCATGAATTTGCTGATACTTGATGTCCTTCTTTGCCAGAATAACTGGCTTACTGAATGAAGGAATGGCAAATATGATACAAGTTCATTTCAGTAATATTTGGATGGGGACCATATCGTACAAAATTTCTATAAGCAAACTAGGAAAATACATTTTAGGAGAATCTGTTATGAAGTATATGAACTACTAGTAACAAAAATTGCAAAGTAATTATCAAACATTCATTGTCAATGGCTGGGCCATAAGTATACCTACAGGCTCCAAGTACCATGACTAGCCTCATCTGGGGTCTCCATCCAGGCACACTCTCACCCAGTGGCCTGAGAGTTGCACATAATATCTGACCCTCTGCCTTGGTCCCTGCCTGATCTCCAGAGTGTGAATGCTGTGCTGTGCCACCTGCCTTAATGTTCTGGCTTGACTATAGACCTGTCTTGTCACTACAGACATGTCTGCTGGTGGCTGGACTTTAGCTGAAACCACCTACTATCATCAGACCTGCTCTGCTCACCATGCTCAGGTACTTTCGGACTGTACCCCTTTTTCGTAAGGTATCTGCCTCTGCTTGCCCTGCTGTCACCTTTGTCTTTCCTCGCAGACCAACCTCACGCTGGCTATTCCCTGATGGTCAGTGCAGGGATCATCTCAAGTGGAATCTGTCTTCAGTCCATTTCCACACTCCACAGCACTGAAAACGTGCCAAAGCTAGATGTGGTAGAAGTTATGAATACTTGGGAGATCCAAATTAGACAGGAGAATGAAATCAAAAAAAATAATGAGGTCAGGGTCTGATCTACTAGGTAGGGTCAAGAAAGGCAAGTGCCTCACTGGATCCAATGAATGGTGCTCCTCCCCTTCCAAAATAAAAGAATTAGCAAACTTATAAACCTCAGAAGAAAAACACGAAAAAGCTGAAGCCACTGCAGAGCATCAGCTTGAAGAGTTTTAGAATTTATATGTGCCTTTTAATTGAGTCCTCTCTAACTAAAAATTAAAATTAATATAGCTTTAATATACTGCTTAATAATGTTAGTGTATTTTATGAAGGAAAATACCTTTTTACCTTTCTAGACCTGGACAACCTATAACTCCTCTTCTGAGATGAGTAGAAAGAGTATATAGAGACCTCCTAAAATAACTTCTTCTGTGCAGAAGTTTTATTTTGAGCCTACATGTGCATAATGGCTTCTCTGCTCAGGCCTGAAAAGTTTCAAAGCAAGTGTAGACTACCAAGAAACAGAAAATGTTTTTCAGTTGTTAGCCAGGATGTAGCACAAAAGCATCACAGATCTTTTCTTGGCACCATTTTCTGATCATTCTCCCAGGTACATGTAGAGTCAGGCACTTTACAGTGGTGCATGGTGGGAGAACACAAGACCACAGGCACAGCCAGAAACTAGAGAGGGTCCAGTCTGGTATAAGAAAACAAAATTTCAAGGACTAGAACACTTTGCCCGGAGAGGCTATGCAGTCTTCACTGTTGAATGTTTTCAAGACCCAACTTGAAAAGTCATGAGTAGCCTGGTCTGCTATCACAGCTGACCCTACTTTGAGCAGGGGGTTGGACTAGAAACCCTCTGAGCTCCTTTCCAACCTGAGTTATCCTATGATCATATGACCAGCAGCTTTTCATATCATTAGCTAGGAGGGTTTTCCTCATGCCTCTCTCTGGTCTGTTTTTTAATGTACTTGATAATGTAACCAAGTATGGATTACAGCCTGACATTTTTAGTGAAGTTAAAATTCCCAACTTTTTACAGATTGTGAGCAAAAATGCTATGAACACACATACTATTTTGGACCTAAACCAGACTCATTAAGTGAGACAGCACTCATCTTACTTTGTATTCTAAATGACACCTTTCTGTGGCCAATTTAGTGTCTGTTGACGCCTGAATTGTATGTGCTGCTCTGCTGCTTTCTGGCTTTCAAGGCATAGCATAGCATTACAGTACACTTGTGAAAGAATTCCTTTTGTTAAAAAAAGGGAAGTTAACATAGTCTTCTCTGTTTGGGCTTTCTCATTCATACTCATTTACTACCCTCATCCTTTATTTTTGCTCACTGCTACTGAAGAAACAACCTTCTACATCAAAAGAGAAAATAGACCATCTCTTTATATGGCTTCTTACCTTCCCAAAGCTTCTTTTGACCTAAATGGAATTTTGGCCAAAATTATATGTATTGGAAATGTTTTATATCCGGGAGAAACAGGTTTGGTGGGAGAGGGAAATAATTCATGTTTCTTTCTTCAGACTAAGAAAGATCTTGCTGATACAATGCCATAGAGAATTATCAGAGTTAAATTAAATAATACCTTAAAAATTAATTTATACTCTACACACTGTTATGACTGAGATTCCACAGTTGCAGAGGTCTGTAGAGACACCCTCACGGCATCAAGAACCAAGAGCGTGTAGTAATACAAACTATATACAATGACTTCATTTCTTATTTGTTTCTCTAACACTAGATGAAGGACAGTTCTGTGATCCCTTGCTTCCTGGTTGCTTCTCCAAAATATCAGTGATTTGAACAAAAAGGATTTAGAAAGAACAAGTTGCAGCATTTTCACATTCTTTCTATTTGTGGTGAAAGTTTGATCAAGCCTGCCAAAAAATAAAACTTGACATGGAGGTGTCTGGGTTGTTTATGTCCTAATCATAACCATTCAGAGTTGGCCAATTCTATAACTGAAATGACACTGTCTCATCTGATCAGAGAGAACAGATGCTTTAGCAAGGTGTAATTGTCCAGTTTTTCTTTTTACTGTGATGTCTTATGCTTACATTTTGTTATCAAGCTATTAATTACAAGTAAATATAGGTAGCCAAAAAAAATAAAAGTAAATGAGATTTCAAATGCATCCCTGGTTACTCTTCATGATTCAGACAGACTTAGCCTCATTTTTAGAAAAATACAAATATTCACTCGCTAAATCTTTTTTGTTGAATGTTTTTAGTTTTTTAGAATTTTTAGTAGAAGTTTGACTGTTACCAAATAATGTTTTCTTTCTTTTTTTGCATAAATCTTATTTCTCAAAAGAACTAAGTAATGTATCTATATCTATATAGCCCTTCCCTGCATATGGCTGTAGATTTTCCTAAAACATCAAATATGTAATGTTCTTGAAAAGGATATCTTAAAAGATGGAGTAAAGCTAAATAGTTCTCTGGAATCTAAACGTTTGTACCGCATGTAATAACTTGTGCTGGGAGTTGTAAGCTAACTCTTGATACAGTTGCAATGTGCAGGAAAGCTTCACTACCCAATTTCTGACCCTTGTGAAAATTTGTCACTCCTTGCTACAATTACCAGTTTGTACTACCGGTTTCTAGTATGCCTATGTAGAAATAATCTCTTACCCGCATTCTGGTGTCATTATTCTCAGAGCATCATGCTTAAGGTGTGACTCTGAAACTGAGGCATGGCTGCGAGATAACTGTTATGATTTAGAGAGCACAGACACTTCTGAATATTATGTTTGGTGACTTTTACATGCTTTCATTATTAAATATTTGGAAGACGGATTGAAGATGGGTAGGTTTGACATGTTTCTAAAACTACATCAGATGTAATGAGCTTGACTTTCAGATTCATAACTAAGATTTCTTTAGCATATTCTTCAGATTTTTTTCTTTACAAATTTAATCATTGTGGCTGCATGGATTTGCTGATATTTCAACCCACCTGACCTTTTGGTCAGAGAAGAAACTTGAACAGTAGAATGCTTCGTAAGATATTTTGCAAAAAAACTTGTGATTGGAGACTTGGATATGTTCTAGGAACTCACAGAAGCCAAGCATCTAATTTTTCTCTTCCTAAAGACAACTGATAAGTCTACATTTCAAATTAAAGTGATCATAGAATCATAGAATCATTAAGGTTGGAAAAGACCTCTAAGATCATTGAGTCCAACCATCAACACAACACTATGTCCCCTAAGCGCCTCATCTACACATCGTTTAAATACTCCCAGGGATGGTGACTCAACCCCTTCCCGGGGCAGCCTGTTCCAAGGCCTGACCTCTCTTTCAGTAACGGATTTTTTCCTAATGTCCAGTCTAAACCTCCCTTGGCGCAACTTGAGGCCATTTCTTCTCGGAAATGTCAACCAAGTAACGCTATAAGTAATTCTGCAAAATGTTTTCATATTTTCCATTACAGAATTTCAAAGAAAAATAAAATATTCATCTGTCATTCTTAAATTCGTTATTTAAAAACATTTAAAGTTAAATAGCAAAAGAAGCATTGGAAGTCTATTATGAAACAGAAAAAACCCTCAGCAACAAACTCAGGAAATAGATACCGCACAGTTGGTCCCATGCCTACGTAAATATTTGCAAGATAAACATAAATGGTGAAAACAATTGCAGATTACTTATATGAGAAAACTGGGAGCTGAATAATTTTTCACACAAAATATGTTTAATTGAAAACTCTTCAGAGTAATTAGAATGTATAATTAGAGACAGATGTGGCAAGATAGTCTTTAAAATGCCCAGACAAGCATCTAGTAGAAGGAACATTAAACAATATACAGCATAGAATACCATTATACATTAATATACCAAGATCCTGTTCCTTATGGTTAACATTTATTGTCTATGTATTGCAAAAATATTAAGAAACTGCATTGGTTTTAAGTATTGAAAAGTTCCTGGTCCTAACAATCCACTTAGAGGAATCATACTTCTCTTGTGATAAGAAATGATCTGATATGTATAAATATTTGGAAAGGTTTTTCATTATTTCAACAAACATTACTGAAACCAACAAGTTATATTTAATTATTTATATTAATTTAATTATTA
>NW_009219906.1:0-1689 GCF_000690835.1 Fulmarus glacialis
AGCACCCGTATAGAGCTGTGCAGCCCCGTCGTGTATGCGTATGCAGCCCCGCTATATATAGATATGCAGCCCCACCGTATAGGGGTATACAGCCGCACCATGCAACGGTATACAGCCCCGCTATATGCAGATATACAGCCCCTCTGTATAGCGGTATACAGCCCCACTATATGCAGATATACAGCTCCACCGTATAGCCATATACAGCCCCGCCAGGCGAGCCCTCACAGCCGGAGCTCTGCAGGGACGCGGTGACACCGGCACCGGCACGAGGGGTCCGTATGGCATGTCTATAGGGGAACACAGTGGTCTATACCGAACAGGATGAGCAGCCTGTATATGCTGTGTATTATCACACGCTCTGTAAATATAGATACTGGTATAGAAACAGCATCAGCCTATAGAGGAAGCATGCCTCTATAAATATATTTTTAAGGGGAGGATGAAGGTAAATGCCCGCAGCAGCTATACATCCCTCTATAGAGGGCACCGACTCTCCGTAGCGCCTCTGCCTGTGCTCTGAATAAACAGCATAAATAGAGATATCGCTATAGGAGCCGTACCCTATAGCTATTTGCAGAGGGATAACAGCCCGCGGGCAGCACGGCTGCACGAGCACCGTGTCTATATGTGCCGTGCGAACAAACCGAGGTGGGAGAGCGCAGCCGGTACCGCGCGTCCCCGTATAGCCGTAGTATTTATGTAATGCATCTATAGGTATTTCTGCAGAAACAAAGCCGAGAGCCGGGAGATCTGATCTGTGCGGGAAATGTGTCCCCTATACAATTCGGCTATAGCCAGCCGCGGGGGCAGAGCAGCTGCTGTACGTTGGGTCCGTATGAGACGCGTCTGTATAACCAACGTAAATGTAGGTATTGATATAAACCCTCGATCCCATAGGGATGGCTACAGAGGGAGCATCCCATCCCCTATATATGCGCGTGCAGGCTGTTACGGCGCCGGCATCGATGCAGGAGCCCCGGCCCCTGTTTTCCCGCAAATGCGGCGTACGCACCGTATAGGTGTCTCTATACTGCGGCTGCTGGGATGCGCCTACATCGAGGGCTGCTCCTACGGCTCAGCTGGAGCATCTTAAGCGTCCCTGTGGACCCTATAGAGCTGACGGGGACGGCGGGACAGGAGCGTGTCCGTATGAACTGCGCATAGGGGATGGGGATGGTGATAGGAGTGTGTCCATACATACTGTGCATAGGGGAAGGTGACAGTAACAGCAGCATGTCCACACAGACCATACAGACCGTGCGTAGGGGACGGGGATGGTGATAGCAGCGTGTCCATACAGACCGTGCATAGGGGACGGGGATAGCAGCGTGTCCGTGCAGACCATGCATAGGGGACGAAGATATGGATCATGCATAAGGGATGGGGATGGTGATAGCAGCATGTCCTTACGTACCATGCATAGGGGACGGTGATGGTGATAGCAGCACGTCTATATATATCATGCATAGGGGATGCAGACAGCAACAGCAGCGTGTCTGTGTAGACTGTATGGACCATGCATAGGGGATGGGGGGACCATACTTACCATGCATAGGGGATGGGGGTACTGTATGGACCATGCATAGAGGATGGGGGGACCATACAGATCATGCACAGGTGACAGGGACGGTGATAGCAGCGTGTCTGTACGGACCATATGGACCATGCATAGGGGATGGGGGGACC
>NW_009219907.1:0-61701 GCF_000690835.1 Fulmarus glacialis
CTGCCGGGTTAAACCACGACAGTTAGGGACAAGAAATCTTTTCTGAGGGCATCTGTATATCGTGGGTTGATCATAACAAAAAAAAATAGTTATATGCCATGTATTTCTAGTGTCCAGCTTATAAGCTATAAAACTCTGTATTGCTACAGTAGTTATTTACAAAAATGAACTGCCTGAGATGACCTGGTTTTAAAAATATCCAGCACACAATATTTCAAGTGAATCTAAGAAAAGATTGAATCTTTTTGTTTTGATTTATACACACAGGACTTAAGTATCTATCTTCTCAATTTGTTTTCAACCATGTACACCTCATACCAAAATTTAGGGTCTCATTTACTCCCCCAGCCCCCCAAAGTTATTCTGATATAACATTAGGCAAAGCCCACAATTTTCTCTTAAAGAGGAAATAGAATGACTTGCTTTGCACCTAGGGATTCAGACTCTACCTGACCTCTGAACGGTAATTAGGACCTTCACAATAGGAGAAACAACGTTTGCAAGATTTGTCTTCTGAATTCTAATGAGTGGATGAATTTCAGAATCCTTAACACCGATCCTCTCAAATGCTCCAAAGAACACGCCACCTGCTTTACACAGGTCGTACTGCAGGTCAAGCAGCAAGTTAGCTATTTGGCTTAGCTAATGGAGGTGTCACAGGGCAATTGTAGCTCTGAGGCTTAAAATTTGCTGGGAGAGACTGACGGTTGAGTCAGATGGTAACCAACACAGGAAATACGGAGTTATGTTATCCTTTATTATATTTAAAAAAAAGAAAATCCATCTACTATTTTTAATCTTACTACTAATGTTATAATTATGCGTAAACAATATGTATCCCAACATCTACAATGACGATGTGTAGTCTTACATACACAAATCACACGGGCTCATTCACACGCTAATTTACACGTTGTTACAAACCCACTACCTTTCTACCCATCAGTGACTCAGCGTGGCAGCACCAGGGAAGCCACGTGCTTGTGCACTACCCGATGGGTGACCCAGAGGGGTGTCCATGCTGATGTGGAAGGACAGCTACAGCTGGCCGCGGGTGCTGCTAATGAGGTGGACTGGGGCCTGCGTGAGTCAGTCCTTTCCCTCATGCACCCAGCAAAGTCAGGGGCCTTTCTGTGATCAGTGGTTACAAGTGGGTCTTCTCTGGAGTCTTCAAAGCAACTTCCCCATACGTGCGATGCCATGGCTTGGGCTAATGTCAGTGATCACTGGTGTAGTCATTTCATGGGTATTTTCAACCTGTCATCTTAAATATCATCAGTTAATTTCCTTTTTCGTTTTACTAGCCATTTTCAAGCTGCAGTTTTATATACTTGTCTCTGACAGACTTTGGATATCAAGGGAAGGGGCTATGAGAACTCATCCACAGGAGGATGTTTGTATAGGGTGTCTGTCTTTCTCCAGCCTGGTCTTTCCCTTTTCCTCTTCCTACACAACTTTTAGATACAGTAGATTTTGGAGGACATTGTGTAGCTTATCTAGTTATTTGGGCTTCTTCAGAAGGGGTTTTTTTTATGTTCCTGAAGTCCTGTTTTTCAGTGTAAGATAAATGACTCTTTAGAAGTATTTCTACTGATTGACTTTAAGCGTATGAGCTAGATGCCTCTAGTTAAATGATTTACTACTTACTACAGGAAATAAGATACTAAGAGAAGCTCTGATAAAGGCATATAAAAATATAGGGCATAACTTCCTTTATCTGACATCTGAATAGTTTGACTAGTCATGGTATTCATCTACTCTCTGGTAGATAATACTTTACCTATTGGGTCTTACTTAATTTTGAACTTTATTATTTATTAATTTAAAATCAACTGCCTATGAACTGTTCCTTGCATTTAAAAAGCAAGTAGGGACTGATTTTTGAATAAGCTTAGATAGCTGTCTCTAGAAAGTATATTGTGCTTTTAAGGTTCTCATTAAACAGTATTTGAAACTAGCCGGGCTCTACTGTGTTACACAAACCATCTTAAGTGGAAAGGCCAGGGTATACTTCAGGAGGATGGATTCCAGTTTAATGCTCATGTGGTCACCACGCATGATTCCTCTGCAGCGTACCTCTGGCTGCTGATCTGGAAAATGCCGGTAGCTCAAGAGTTCAAGCAAAGAACCAGTGGAAGGGATATGAATATTTAAATTATGTCTAGCTGCTGGAAGAGAGCATTTGTTAAATAAACTTTAAGCTGCTTTAGGCAAGCCATCGCTCATGTGTCACCACGCATGATTCTGTACGTTCCTCTGCAGCGTACCTCTGGCTGCTGATCTGGAAAATGCCGGTAGCTCAAGAGTTCAAGCAAAGAACCAGTGGAAGGTATATGAATATTTAAATTATGTCTAGCTGCTGGAAGAGAGCATTTGTTAAATAAACTTTAAGCTGCTTTAGGCAAGCCATCAATTATTTGATTGTCCCTGCTAGTTGTTCAAAGTATTTTTGTATGCAAGGTAGAATGGTAAGTGTTCCTCATCTGCTTTAATATTATATTTGCAAAGTTATATTCTGTAAATTCACAATGGACTATTAGAGCGCATTTGGCAACAGATTGAGCTTTCCACGCATGCAATATAGTCAAAGCCGTAGAACTTGTGTTCCAATGAAATAAGATAGTCATCTTGGATATGTAGTGAGCACACTTGCCAGAAGGGTGTGGGACCTTGGTTGACTAAAAGACAGAGTCTGTCATACACAATGTCCTACCTTTTCCACCAAAAGAAACCTCCAGTATCATAGTTTTTGGGGGACTGAACCTGTGTTTCCTCCTTTGAAGAAAAGTGGAAATTAGAAGGGGAAAAAAAAAAATCGCACTAGTAATACTTTGAGAGTATGTCATGCAAGAAGCTAGATGTTAACTTTATTAGTTCTCCAAACCTACTTTTATCGAGGGAAGGGGGTGTTGTTTATTTGTTTTGGGTTTTTTTGAGCTCAGGAGAGCCTATGTCTTTTCAAGAGTGGAGGCATAAAGAAATTTGAAGTCTCTCTTGAGGAATTAACAATTGTATATTTTTATGTCTAGGGTGTCAGTTTGTCAGTATTCCAGCTTATACTGAAACATCAACAGCTGTTTTGGAACTTCGTGCTTTGATGTTTTGCAGTTACAGCTTAAAGAAACTTAGTCATATTCCACTTCTTTAAAAACGATGTATAAATTAGTTTTTCTAATGCTACAAATTAGATAGAAATTACAATGTATCAGGCAGGACTGAAATTTAAAGTTGTTACTGTTAGGAACATTTGTACTAGTTTAAGCCGAAGCATTTTAAGCCACCTGTAATTGTTTGGGATAGGTTCACAAGCTGAGAATGATGCAGGGTTGGGTTTTTTTGCATTTTTTTTGGTGCTGTGTTGCAAGTGGATTTGATTGCAGTGCAGAATTTTCATGAAAATGGGTAGGCTACTTAAATGGTTAGTAACAGAAGAAGCTTCTGTGACAGAAGATCCCAAGGGAACCAACCATTAGCCTACGCGGTATAAGTTTGGGGAAGTTCTGGTCAAACACTTGCCCGGACTCTTGTGTGCCAGCTGGTGGTAGGAATAGAGGACGTGCAAAATTACTCTGAGCCCCTGCATCTGGAGGTTCCCATTCTGCTTTCTATGCCTTCTGCACTGCTCATGCAATATTAATAAAAAAAGACAAAACCAACAACAAAAAAAACCCCAAACTTAAGCCCAGGTGGTCTAGCATGGAGTTCAGACATCATGTATAACTTTTAGATGCTTTTGTTGTAAGATTTCAGTTACAATGTTGCAATGTTTTAATTCTCTCATGTTTGTTATCTTAAATTGTATACCACATAGATGTAGTTTGAAAGTCTTCGGCTTCAAGTGCTTCCCTTATGGTAGCTGCACAAACAATTAGCATTGTATAAAAAGCTTGTTTTACTTCAGTAGTGCTTATAATTGATCTCTTATTTCTTTGAGTAGATAATGAGCAGAGCTGTTCTTCCAATATGCATTTTGTATATTTGACAGTGAGTGGGACTGCTATGCTTAGTAAAGTTAAATGTAAGCAAATGTATGAAGAATTAATTCTAAAGTCTTGATGGGTAAGGGAAAGACTAATGGTAACTGCCTTGAATTCTGTAAATAAAAAGGCTTTTGGATCAGGAAGTGTTCAGAATAGCTATGATGCTAAATTGCTATATTTTCATACTGGTTTATTTTTGAAAGATAATATGCAGGCTCTAGTTCAGTAACACTGCGCATTATACTTGGGCAAGTAAAAGAAAACGAAACATACCAGTTTTATGAATTTCACTGTGGTGATTTAAGTGATTTATAGAGCCTCCAGCAGGTATGAGTAACTCATTCAATATCTTGGGGAAAGATCAGCTGTACTTGAGTTTCATGGTGGTAAACTAAAAGTATTAGAATGAAAGTGCTAGAGCATTGTGTGATTTATGAGAATACTTTTCAAGGAATAATAGTGTTAGAAAAGGTACAGCTTGTCTAAGACAAAGTGTCTGTGAAAATAAAATTGCTTTTTAAGAGGATGGGTTGCAGGGGGAATAGATGGAGTAGTGGTTTGGGGGTTTTGTTTCGGTTTGTTTTTTTTTTCTTCTAATGAAATTTCCATACTACTGGCTTGTTCTGTTCTCATAGCTATTTATTTTCTGATGATTACCTGTTTGACCCAAAGTGACTTATTTTAGCAAATAGGGTCTAGCAGGCATAATGGTGAGATACAAAAGCTAAGTAATAATGCATTTTTATTTTTAGTAACAGAAAAGGCCCTCTTTACTATTTGAATCATGGAACAATATGGAGTCTTGGAAGGTGCAAGTATAAAATGAGTTGTTCTTTTTTGTTTGTTTGTTTTTTGTTTTTAAAGGTCATCTTCATTACATTCTGCTTTGCCAAAGTCATTCCGTGATCTTGTAATGGAAGAAGAAAAACGCCTGAGTGCAAATCATTCATCTGGTACTGGTATCAAAAGAGCTAGATATAAAGGAACTGAGGATTCATCAGTCCAAAACACCATAAGGTAAGAGAGCAGTCTTTTCCTAACTGATCGACCATTACACAATAAGCTGTTTAAATTCTGCTGAAATAAGAATGATAAAATTGTCATTTTAAAAAAAAAAAAATCCTGTAAGCATTCTTCTAATGATTCTGTTAATAGGATTTTATGAACAGAATACTCTTATCAATAGGAAGCTTAAAGACTAATGCCACTGCTAATATTTTGTTTGAGGTTCGAAGTGTTTGTGTCTGTACATATGGACATGCGTGTGTTTATGTGTATATATATATGGACACAAACACTTCAGGCTCCAAACAAAATACATGTGTGTGTGTGTGTGTGTGTGTGTACATTTTTGTATGTATGTATAAAAATGATAGACCTATATTTTCTAACTTCTGTAGAAATTAGATATTCTTTAGCATTCAAATATGGCATGCATGAAACAGAGTTTGCTTAGGAATATTTCTGTGTAACCACTGAGTGGATAAAATCAGTTTATTCAAACACAGTTCTGGCATTTCCTGATCTGAGTTTTCTTATAAGCTGACTTAATTGTTTAGGTGCAATTTTTTATGGATTAAGAGGGCTTACTGAAATATCGATGTGTGTCTGTGTATTATAATTACTGGGGGACTACAATTCTAAGGACAAAAATAACTTGTTCTGAGGTGCACGTGAATTACATGTCTAGTTATTAGACAATATTGCTCTTTGGTCAAATTGTTTTAGCCACACATCCTCTTGCTACCTCCAATAAAACCTCTGTTTTGGGTTAAAATAACTGTCTAACCTGAGGAAAGGAATCTCAGCCTTATTCCTGAAGGTCTGTATGACTGAGTTGCCCACCCACCTGCATCTCTTCCCCCGATCATCAATAAGTTTGAATGCTATGCATTTCAAATATATTTACGAGACACAGAGCCTGAAAATCTTAGACTTTCCCACGCACTGTCTGGAAGCAGCACAGGCCAGCTGCCCCATGGTGGCAGGGGAGCCAAGGGTGACAGCAGGACTGGCCGGGCAGTGGCCTCCCTGGCAAGGGCACAACCCCACTGTGCCAGAGTGAGGTGAGCAGGGCAGGCTCTGTGACGGAAACCAGGGTGAGCCACAGTGAGTGAGCGCAGACAGACAGTTGGGATGAGGCAGGGTTGGGGTCAAACCTGCAAGTCAAGTCAGGGTCAGGAACAGCAAGGCTGGGTTTGGACATAGCTGCAGTGTAGCTCAAGAAAGGCTTAAGACTGAGGGACTGAGCTTAAATGCAAACTCCTGAGTAAAGAGGGGGAGCCCCCATGAGCCTTCGCACAACTCTTCCTTACAACTCAACCCTGTTTATAGCAGCCCTGACTCAAGTTTACACAGCTGCGCTGAGGGAGAAGAGTTTGCAGAGCTTGTTGGTGCACAGGGAGCCCTGACACCCATTACCTCCCAGTTTTTCTTATGAACTCCTGTTCCATCCCCCTCTAAAAACTGTCCCCTCCATAAGGAAAAGAAAGTTGGGCTGGGCCTCCCTGTTGGTTGCTCAGCTTGTATAGAAACTGGTGTTTCCCTAGGACAGAAGTAGTATGTGTGCTATTGGTAGAAGAAGAAAATGAGGGTAGAAATATTGTGTGTGGGATGGTGTTAGAGGAGAGAAGTAGGAGGGATTTGGAAAGTGTGTGTGACGGGTAGGCATTCTTCAGGAACAGAGAGATAAAGCTGAAGTTATTGTGATGAGTAGAGATGTAGAGACACGAAGCACAAATCTGCAGAAAAACAGGTGTCGTTAATTTTGTTGCTAGCAAAATAATAAAGCTTTTTGTCATATGGGAGATGGCAAGGGCTGGTGATAAGAGAATTTGCACTGGATGCTATTATTAGCTTTCTCACACCTGCTCTGTGATCTTCATAAAATCATTTCTTTTCCTTTTGCATTGCTCTGTCTAGTCTGTGCAGTCTGGCCAGTCTGCACGCTCTCAAAGTGGATTATTTGAGCTGAATCCAGGCCTAATACTTCAGCTGTCTGAAAATGATACATTAAGCTAGTGGGAGCCTAGATGACTAGATTGACTATAATCAGCTGGAAAAGATGGCACTTCCAGAGCTATTTCAGGTAGTTTTGAATTGTGTCTGAAGATGCTTATTTCTCTCTATTAGATATAAAGAGCCTAGGTGACTAGTTCATCCATCTGAAAGCTAGGAGTTGAGTTTCTAGTTTGAGGTAATTTTATTCTTTGATTGCACAGTTCCTGTCACAGTAGGCTCTGATTTTTGCCTGAGGCATTCAATGGCTATTTCTGTGGAGATTAATTATCCACACCCTTACCTCTTCCTTTTTAAGGAAGGGAAATTGCATGTGCATAGAGCATAAGTAATCCTCATCTATTGATGTCAGACTCACTGATGGGACACTGAAGATACTTGCATGGCTACTGTTCCTGCTTTGTCTTTTGTCTTTGGATAAACTGTGCAGTAATTAAACTGACAATTTTCTTAAGTCTCTGGATGAGGGTTTTTTGGTGGCTGCATAAACGCTCTTAATGCAACCCAGAAACTTTCTGTAGATGAACCATGTCATGAATATGGAGATGTGAACTGGATTCAGTCCAGAGGCAGATCAGCCCAAAAGCTGGGCTGTGTGGATGTGGCTGCATTGTTTCCAGTGACAGCTCAGCCTTGGGAGTTATGCTGTGCAGCTGTGCATGTGTAGCTCGTAGTCCAAGCTAAAAACATAGGCCTTACATGACTTAACTTTGTTGTGGCAGCCTGAGTTGTCTTCACTGTGTTACTCCAGGGAGCAGTGAAGAGTCTTAGTGGAAACAAGCCTTTGTGGCTTCGCGTGGGAATGGCCTAGTTCTGGCATGGGTAATAATGAGCTAATAAGTAGTACATGACTCAAATGGTACAGCAAAACCCAAGAGGTTCTGCAGGAGACCAGGCTTTGTGTTCCTTTTCTGAGAGCAGTCAGTCGTTAGATCAGGGAGGCACCGGACCTGAACTGGCTTCAAGTGAACAAATCCTCAAGAAACACTGGGGAGCTGAGTGCTGGGACATCTTGGTGGCTGTGCAGGAGTCATGGCAAGTTCAGCCAACTGAGTTAATCAGGTTGGTTCAGTACTGATAATACTTGGCTGATTTGTTTCCATGCAGAACCACTTATGTCTCTGCATCAGTCTTTAATTTTCAAGACTTCCAGGTTTCCAAGTTCTATATTTTTGAGGCTTTTTTTCCATTTTTCTGTATATGCTAGCTTCCCGTTTCCCGTCTGTTCCATTTCTCCTAGTTATTTTGATGCCAGCTGAGGAATTAATCTAGCATGTTGAAATATCTGCAGTTGATTTAATATCTGGACTGAGTGTCTTGCCAGCAAGAAACACAGATGTACGTATGTACAAACAGCTTCAAAATATCTGAATTGCTTCCTACATTTTAAAGCCACATTTAAATTGAGGGAGATGACACAGGTATTTAAACTTATCTTTTAATTGATCACTAGAGTGTGCTGTGACACTGGAACTATTAATTCCAGTTTTTGGAAATTTCTGTTGTGGTGGTTTTTTTGGTTGTTGTTTGGGTTTTTTGGTTGGATTGTTTAGAAGCTTTACTCTAGAAAGAACTTTTTATCTGTACTGAAGCAGGTTTGTTAAGTATAACAATCCACTTGGATTCATTTATAGTAGTGCTGTTTGGAGGAGGCTGTCCTTGTATATCAGAAATCTGTCCAGATACTGTCTATATGAAGTGTAGACATTCTCTCTCATTCTTTTCCTGTGCAAGATTAGAGATAATTTTTAGTCTTGTCTCAGAAGATGGTCAGTGGAAGACTCAGTTATTCTTCTCTGCATCTATGACAGTTTAGATTATTCTTCCTTGAACCTAAGAGAGCAAAACTGAAAGCTTGTCCAAATAAGCTTTGTCCAGTGTGGTATATGTTGGCAAAAGTATTTGTTTCGAATGGAAACAACTTTGGTTTTTTCCCCACCACATACTTCTGATTCATTATCATGATCAGTATATCCTGGATTCTCCTTTTTCTCTTCAAGCTGAAAAACTCCCAGCTTATAGCTACTACAGCCTTCACTTCACAGAGTCTTTTGTTCGTACTTCTGAATTTCCTTTTCCATTGCTTTGTTCCACAGTCACACTGTTGATTTTTATCCTTTGCTAAATTAATAGCATCTCTTAATATTGTCTGCTGGTTTGAGCTTTGCTGCTTATTGTGTCCACCAACGTTAACTTAGTTATATTTCTTTTAATTAACTTATTCTCTAAAATAATGATTAACCCGGCTGTAAAGTGGGTAAGGAATTAGCTGGGTAGGAGAGGTATGAGAAACTTGTTTAAAAAAAAATAAATGGTTATGTGGCGCTTGACGCAGTGTCTTACAGAATTCCCATATTCGTTTATCACACTTACCGGGCATGACCCAATACCTTTCTTAAATAAAATAGGATTCTCTAACCTGCCATTGGTTTTCTTTTACCAAAGATAAAACAGAAAAAAAATTTACAAGGTACTGATTTTCTACCTTTTTAAACTATTCTTCAACACCTATGGAAAAAGCATTGCATATTAATGAGGTCAAAATAAGGAACTGCAGCTATATAGATACTCAATCTGGAGAACGATATAGCAGATTTGACCACTCTTGCCATGGAGTTGTTGTTTCATGTGTCAATACTTTCAAAGCTCTGGATTAGTGGTTATCCAGAAATGTTCAGTTTGGAGAGGATGACACCTTTTTGGTTTGAAAATGGAGGGGAAGGATCATCTTGACTAACATGAACTGTGCTTTCCCGGTGGAAACACAGAAGCAATATGACACAAGGTGTATCTGCTGGGTATGATTCAGAGGAGTGACACTGTAGAAAGCCTCTTTTGAAGTCCAGTGTTATGCCCTGGCAGCTGTTGCTGCAGATACATATATATTTTTCACTGAGCAGTTAAATAGGTGTTTATTTTGTTCTTTGAGTAGTTGGCTGTTTGGTGGGCAAAATTATGCTTTGTGTCAAAAAGCTGGGCATGGTTCATTTAAATGCCATTTTTGATGATGGATGATGCATTTCAGATTTTTTGAGATCTTGCCCTCATTGCTTAGCGGTAGGAATCATGGTTCTTGTTGTCCTTGGAATTGTGTTCTGGGGAAAATATTCCAGGCAGAGAACTTAGTAGTTACTGGAATTCTCTTAGCTTTCTATAGATTTTTCCTCTTTTCCAAGAGTTTGTGGCCACTTACAGAGGATTACCAAAGCCTTAAAGAAAATTGAGACTGATTTATTGAAATACCAACACCCTTAGAGTTTTTTACAATGCCATAGAATAATTCAAAAAAGCCTGCTAGCATTTCATAGTATGCTGTAACACTTTTTTAGAGTTCTGGAAATCGCAAAAGTTGCCAAAGATAGGTGTTGATTAATGAGAATAGGTCCCTCTCTTCCTACTGATGTAGGATTTTTCTGACAAATATACTCGTCTCTTAAGACATACAGTATATCAAATGTGACTTGTTTTTGTTGAGACGTTAACATTTTGCAAGTGAATAAAATATCTTCGTGTTGGGAATTCTGTTGATATTTCAGGATTTTTTTTTTTTCAATTCTGTTATTTCTAGTTTTATGCTATTCTTATGAATGTGGGAGGTGGTTGCAGGATATGTACTGAAAGTCCATAATTTCTGGGCTTATGCTTGAGGAAATAATTTACTAGTGCTATTGTAGCACTGGTTCTTCTACATGAAACACTTAATTTGAATACAGGACCGTTGTTTGGTTTTTTTGTCTTGAAACCATATTCTTTTCATATTAATTGCAAACATTTATGGTGTTTGTGCATAATTCAGTTGACTATTTTACATGTAAAAAAACCTTTTTTTTTTTTTTTTTTTAAAAAAAAAACATCTTTGTTCAAGTGCTCAAATGTTAGAAAATGCTGAAAATCCATTAAGTTCTGGTAGTCAGAAATGAGCATCAGTGTCTCCTCTAGTCATGGTATCACACTTAAAGACAAATTCAGCATTACATCCTCATGCCTTTCTTCTGGAAAAACCCTATGCATTTGTAATTGCCTACTGTAAATTTGTACTTCACGGTATGATGTAGGAGAATGCTCTGTCAGTGACTTTCATTCTCCTTCCCTACCTTTTTCCAGGTGCACCACTAGAAGTAGCCCAGGTCTGGAAGACCATGTTCTGGATTCTCCACAGCTGGAGAGTCCTAAGTAAGTTTGACAGCGGCTTAGATTCTGGAGCTTTTCTGTGTGTTGTGCTGACCTTGTTCTTGGTGTTACCTCATAATGTCATTTGGTTTTTTTGCAGTCCTTGGTTAGCAGCATCACCAACTAGCTCTCCTGTGATAGCACCTGTCATGTTTTCAGCTATTGTAGAGGAAGAGCTCCAGCAAGAAGCTGCTCTTATTAGGAGCAGAGAAAAACCTTTGGCTTTGATCCAGGTAAAGTGCTAAGTTACTGCAGCTGTGAAGTAACACAAGGAGTTTCTAATGGCTGTTTCAGAGATCAGGTTTTAGGATTAATTATGTATTGGTACACTTACTATCATTTACATAATGATATTAAATATAATTTAATAATAACTTCACATTGCTGTTTGATAAGGTAGGCTTATATTAAAGTCAGATTGACTACTGAGTCCATGGTTAATGCATTCACAGCATCAGAGAATGGTTGAGGTTGGAAGGAACCTTTGGAAATTGTCTAATCCAAACCCCCACTCAGAGCAGGGTCAGTTAGAGCAGGTTGCTCAAAGCCGGGTCCAGGCAGCTTTTGAATATCTGCAAGGATGGAGACTCCATGGCCTCTCTGGGAAACCTGTTCCAGTACCTAACCACTGTCACAGTAAAAAAGATTTTTATATTTAAATGCAATTTTCTGTATTTCAGTCTGTGCCCATTGCCTCTTCTCCTGTCACTGAGCACCACTGAGAAGAGCATGGCTCAGTTGTCTTTTTTTCTCTCCCATAAGATATTTGTACACTTTGGTAAGATCTCCCTAAGCCTTCTCTTCTCCATGCTAAACAACTGCAGCATGCTCAGCGTCTCATATGTCAGATGCTCCAAGCTCTTAGTCATTTTTGTGTCCCTTCACTGGATTGTCTCCAGCATGTCCCTGTCTCTCTTGTACTGGGGAGTCCAGAAGTGGACTCAGCACTCCAAGTGTGTCTCACCAGTGCTGAGTAGAGGGGAAGGATCACCTGTCTCAATCTGCTGGCAATGCTGTCCCTCGTAGAGCACAGGAGGCTGTCACCCTTCTTTGCCACATGAGCACATTGCTGGCTAGTAGTCAACTTGCCCACCAGGACCCCAGATCCTTTTATGCTCAGCTGCTTTACAGCCTGTCGGCACGCAGTGTGTAGTGGTGCTTGGGTTTATTCTTCCCAGGAGCTGGACTTTGCATTTCCCTTTGTTGAACTTCATGAGGTTCTCTTAGCCCATTTCTCCAGCGTTTCTGGGTCCCTCTGAGTGGCAGCACAGCCATCTGGCATATCAGCCACTCCTTCCAATTTTGTATTGTCTGCAACCTTGCTGAGGGTGCACTCTGTCCCATCATGCGGGTAATTAATTAAGATGTTAAACAGTACTGGCCCTAGTCTCAGTCTCAGCATTGGTGCTAGTGACTGGCCTCCAGCTGGGCTTTGTGCACAGCATTGGTGCTAGTGACTGGCCTGTAGCTGGGCTTTGTGCCACTGATCATGACCCTTTGAGATCACCAGTTCAGCCAGTTTTCAGTCTGTCTCGCTGTCCATTTATATTGTCCATACTTAAGCTTGTCCACTTAAGTTCTTAGTCTGTACTTAAGCTCTACCACTTTCCTAGGGATCAAGATGAGGTAAGTAGTCACCCAGATCCTCCTTGCCCTTCTTGAAGTTAGGAGTGACATTTGCTTCCTTCTGGTCCTCAGGAACCAACCTTTATTGCGATAACCTTTCAAAGATTTTTCTGAGAGTGGGCTTGCAGTCATATTGGCCAGCTCTGATCTCAGGGGCCTGGGATTGCTGAAGACTGATCTTACCACTAAAGACCAAGATGAAGAAGGCTGTTAGTTCCCCAGCGTTTTCCATGTCCTTTGTCATTCAGCAGTGAGCCCATGTCCTCTTTTTGCTGCTTGTAGAAGCCTTTCCTGTTGCCCTTCATGTCCCTTGCCAGGTTCAATTCCAGATGGGCTTTGACTTTCCTAATTCTGTTTCTGTGTGCTCAGGCAGTGTCTCTGTTTTCCTTCTGGGTCACCTTTCTCTGCTTCCACCTCTTGTATGCTTCCTTTTTGTTTGAGTTTTGTCATGAGCTCTTTTTTTTGTCCATGCAGGCCTCCTGCCACTCTTGCTCGGCTTCCTGCTCATTGGCATGGACCATTCTTGAGCTTGGAGGAGGTGATCCTTAAAATCAACTAGCTGTCCCGGACCCCTCTTCTTTCCAGGGCCATATCCCATTAATTTTTTCCAAGCAGATCACTGAACAGATCATAGTCTTCTCTTCCAGAGTCCCAGGTTGTTATCTTGCTATTTGTCTTGTTCCCATCTCTCGGGATCCCGAGCTCCACCATCTCATTGCAGCCAAAGCTGCCCTCGACCTTCTCATCCCTGACGAGTCCTTCTTTCTTTATAAGTATGATCCAGCAGAGTGTCTTCCTTCGTCAGCTCCTTGTTCATCTGTGTTAGGAAGTTTTCACCAATGCAAACCTCCTGGAGAGCTTGTGCCCTGCTGTGTTGCCTTTCCAGCAGATATCAGGGTGGCGCAAGTTTCCCATGAGGAGCAGGGCCTGCAAACATGAGGTTTCTTCAAGTTGTCTGAAGAAGGCCTCATCTACTACTACTTCCTGATTGGGAGGTCTGTAGCAGACATGCATTGAGGACCAGTAGAGCTAGTTCATAACCGTGCTACTGGTGTAAATGTAGATCTGACACTGACATACATGTTCTTTTTTCCTTCCAGATAGAGGAGTGTGCTATTCAAGATTTATTAATCCACTATGAAGCTTTTGACAACCCTGATGAATTTGTGACTGTTGAAAGGGCTCCGCAGGGACCTATAGCAGCACCTATGTGGAACAAGCACTGATTCGTACTCTTCACAGTCCATGTTGGATGTGCACTTCTAAGTTCTAGTTCTTGTTACAAGTAAAACGGGACTGGAGGAACAGGAATCATGTAATTTTTAACATCAGCATTAAAACACTGCACATAATCACTAGGTATTTGTTAGAGAGAGTGGAAATAATGTGTTCACTGTGTCCTTTACCCACTATATATTGTGTGTATGTTTTGAGAGAATTTCTTTAACAACACATATTATTAGTAATGTTACATGAAGCTGTAGACTGGAAATGCATTTGCTAATCTTAAATTGTGAGGGTTTTTTGTTAAATTCACAGGTGGCTGAAAAACGAGTGCTTATTTTGTGATTTAATGTGGGATTGAATGTGCAGAATTATACATCTTTAAAGTTTGTGGGGGGTGTGTTCTTCAGAGCTTTCTGGCAAATTGGGAATATTGGAAAAAGTTTGTGCTTGAACATCATGTAAAAGTTTGATAATGCAGTTTTCCTTAAGTTATTTGTGTAAGTACTGGTTCTCTGATTGTTGCAGCTGGTACTTTTTACTGTCATGCTCCACGATGAACCTCTACACTGTACCTAAGTGCCCTGCCATTGCCTGCTCTCAGTTCAGTTGTGCACATTTTTTCACTGTTGTGAGACTGTCCTTTGAGCAGTCAGCTCTGTTGTGAAGTAAAGCACACAGTTGAATAGAACATGGTGGCACTTAATTAGCTCATCTATAGTCTTATTCTGGTAAATATGGTACAGTTTTAGAACTACTGTGTTTAAGGTACAAATCACTTGAAGTGCTGAGGGAATATAAGATCTGTGTATTCATTGTTAAAGCTATAGGGACGACTGCTTGACTGTGGAATTTGCAAACACCTAACCTTCAAAGATTATCATAGGTGGCTTTCAGTATTATGTGTTCCAAAGTTCTCTGTGCCTGGTTTAAACGAATTTATATATATATAAAAAAAAGGAAAAAAAAAAAAAAGTAGCCTTATCTGCAATATTCTGTCTAGTTTGTCCGTTTGTATAAGTGTGTTTGAACTCGTATTTTTTTAGTAGTGTCGGTACTCACGAACTCTGGAAAACTGGAATTGAGAGAGCTACAGAAAATGAATGTAGAGAGTTGATCACTGTGTGATAAAAGAATCTTGAAAAAACCTATGTAGATATGTTTAATGGTTTCAGGTCAAGCTACACCAAAAAATCCCCCACAAAAATTGTAAACAAATGCAATAAACCATAAAATCTTGATTTACACAAAGTTAGTATACTTTTATGTACTGTCTATATACAATCAATGCTTTAGATAACTATAGAGCAATGTAGAAGTATTTCTTTTATGTATGAAACAAGAACTGTAGGCATTTTGAAGCTACACCAGCATAGGAAGATGTAGCTTTTAATTCTATTTTAAGTTCTACTGGTGATTCGTTCACTATACTGATGAGAATACATGCATTAAGTGCTTTACTTGATGCACTGCAAGGCCTTAGGGCCTGCTGAAACTATTCTTCTGAATTAAAAGAAAGCTTATGTACTGTGAGAAATAGCTGTAAAAGCAGTGGGCCTTTCCAGATGTGAAGCCAATTTGTTCTCAAATATAAAATTATTGTAAAGTTGCTAATTTGCATTTTGATTTTTTTTTTTCAAAATTGATTAGAATATACTGTTTATAATGTCAGGAGAATGACATTGTAAGAGGATTCGTGCTTCCACTGTGCCAAGGAGCGTGTGTTTATTGTTGCAGTTTGTTTATGCATCATCACTGATTATACTTAATATTCACAAACAAAAGTGAGGAATGATCAGTGTACCACTCTTCTGAAATTGAGAACATTTTTTAAACTGTTGTGTTAGAACAGCTTAAAGTTAAGGCTAAAATGTGTCACAGAAAGCTGTGTAAACTTAACAGATTCCTTTTTATTTATCTTCCTTAAAACTTGGAAATTAACGGAGTTTAAAATGTCTGAAGCATACTTAAAAAATTCAAATTATAGTAGAAACAGAAACAAAAGTTTCTAAATCTCTGGATACACTCTGGGAGTAGCTTATGGTACACATGAAAACCCAAACAAAAATCGGAACAAGCCAGTTGCATCAACAGATGTAAGTGTCTTTCTGTGGAAGTGGTAGAACTTTTAAATTTTCTTCAGTTGCATACTTTGCTTCGATCGAAAACTATCCTTTCCCAGTATTAATGTGAGGTCAGTGTATATTTTTTTGTATAGATCTGACAATTGCATCTAACCACTGGAGATTGCCCAGTCAACCCCTCCTGCTCAAGCAGGCTCAGCCAGAGCAGGTTTCTTAGGCCCTGTGCACTCAGGTTTTGAGTATCTCCAAGGACAGAGGCTCCACAAGCTGTCTGGGCAACTGTTCGAGTGCTTGACCATCCTCACAGTAAAAAAGCGTTTTTGTATTTTAACAGAATTTCCTGTATTTCAGTCTGTGCTCTTGCCTGTTGTCCTGTCACTGGGCACCACTGAGAAGAAATTGTCTCCATCTTCTTCCCTGCCCCTCCATCAGGTACTTACGCACATTGTAAGATCCCCCTGAAGCTTCTCTTCTCCAGGCTGGACAGTCCCAGCTCTCTCAGCCTCTCCTCGTATGTCAATGCTCCAGTTACCTTTGTGGTTCTTTGCGGGGCTCTCTCCAGTATGTCCATGCTCACCATGAGTGTTATTTTACCAGATGCCTCTGGAAAAATATTTAGGGCTATTTTAAGAGTTTTAAAGCCTAAACACTTCTATTTATGCCTGTTCAATATATAGAAGTAGATCACTATTTATCTAGTGAAATAAGTTGAGATTTGCGATTTGCTTCATTCAGTGCTGGGTGGGTGTCTGCTGGTTTTAATGATCTACAGAAATGTTTCTTCTTCTCTTAATGGACTTTCATATGACCTTCTTCAAAATTTGATATTTTTTTTTTTTTTTACAATCCTACTTTTTTGTTTTAGTCTATCAGAATTCTTAAGGCCAAAGAAATAAGTATATCTGTTAATAACTGCATCGGGAGATAAAAGTATAACCATTAACCTGGTTAGAGATCTTATATGTGTCAGCTGAGTCAATATTGAGAGTTTCATTTCTTCTACTTATTTTTCCTAGAAAAATAAAAATCCCATAGGGAGGTTTTTGTAGGTGTTGAAACTTGCTAAAATTTTTTTTACGTGAAACAGTTATATGCTGAAGTCATAGTTTAAGTTGTTATTATTAGGTATCCATACCCAAACTTTGCGTATAAAGAAACATCACATTTTAGTTGTCTGTGCAACTCCTCTTTTACATTCGATCTCCATGAGGAGAAAATTCAGAGTTTAGGGAATAGCATCCAGAAATTCAACCACCTAGTGCATATGTTAACTTTGCATCAACATGAAAAATCTGGGATTTTCTAGCTCAGATGCCCAAGTTTGTGGCCTTTCTTGTAATGCTAAACATGAATTCCATCTTCGCTCAATTAGCTCTAACAACGTATTGTCATTTCTGGGCTTGTTAACTCCTTTAACTTGTACCAAAACAGGGTGGAATTCCCAGGTCCTAATGAACATAAAGCAATACCTCAGAGTTTGCAGTTTGCAGTAAAAACAATATTTCAAGGAGATGTTATTATAGCTAGCTGGCTTAAGAAATACAAAGTTAACAAAAGTTTTCTAGTGAAATATTTGTTACATCTCAAAGACAAACCAAACGACCTCCAAAGCAGGTTTCTTGAACAACAGTAAGCATTTTGTCTTTTCTCGTTCATCATTCATTATCTCAAACTTTAGTCACTTTTTAAAAAATGGAGGGATAAGTAAAACTTGCAATGTTTTCACATTAAAATGGAGACAAAATTACATCCAGTATTTCAATAATACTGCACTGTCTTCATCACTTGTGATTATAGTCACTGTGTCAAAGTATTTGAGGAATGTATAATGTTTCTGCGTTGTATATTGAAATGAAAACGCAGATGAAGTAGGAGACTTCAGTCAATTACAGAACCCATAACTGCTTTTATTCCTTAAGAAGAGAGGCTGTTTTTAGTGAATAAATTGACTGTTGAATGGAATCTCTGTATAAGAACTGATTTTGCAACTTTTCACACAAGAGCATTGACAAAAAAACTACTAAACTACTAATTTAACTTGTGGTATAAGTCTTGATGATACCTTCCTACCATATGCATTCTAACTGAATTCCCAACCCCCTCCCCAGCCCCCTGTGATTAGTAAGTCATTTATAGGTGGTACCAGGACATTTTAGTTACATATGCTAAAATTAAAGTAGTCACAAAGGCTCTACTGAAGTTTTCTGTTACGGTCAAATTATGGAACTGAACTTCTTTAAATGCTTTTGGACTTCAAATGATTTTGGTGTCTGTCTGTGTCCCCACTCCCCCCTTTTTTTTAGAAAAAAAAAAAGGTTACAATAGGCAAATAATACAGAAAGTGTCTCTGGGCTCTTTTGACAGTGCTCCACTTGAGAAGTTCATTGATTGTTCTGCTATTGAAATTATGTTCTGCAGCCCCTTACCAATCTGAACTCTTTACCGAAGAATTCCTTGCTCTAATGCAATGACAACTTAAGTCAGAACAGAACACTGGATTATTAGTGTTCTGTTATTCTAAATATAAAGGTAAAAGATTTATATTGGAATAAAGTAACTTTAACCCTTAACCCTTGACTTGCATGATGTCATCAGAGAATGACAAGGTCTTTTTGAAGACCTTTGCAGTTACAGGAAACTGGTTAATGGAGGTATCAAATGATCTCAGAATGGATTCCACCCATTGTACTCCAAGAAAAGTCTGTAAAACTCCACCAAAGAGCCTGTTAGTTAAACTGAAGGGAAAGTTCTTCCCTCTCTAACATCTGATGTCAAGTGAGGTGTTGATGAGGCATCCAAAAGGTGAGTCCCTCCTGTCAAGGTTCTAGCTGTGGCAAACCTCAGAAATACCGAGAGGGAAGAGACTGTTTTTGTAGTGTCGTTTTAGGTGTCTAACCTTGAGGAAGAACTTATTAATTGTCAAAGGCCAACAAATTCACACGCATACAATATATGTTTGAAATGAAAAAGTTTTTAGTAATGGTGCAGCAAAGGCATTCTCTGAGTTCAGGGAGTCCTTTTAATGGCTTGTGTGAGATTTTTCTTGGATGGGAGAGTGGTGTCTGACAGAAACTCTACCTAGAAAGTTTTTGCTTTCCAAGCAACTATTTCCTGCACTATGGTGTATATCATGGCACCCCAAAACCACCGTTTTTGTAGCAGCTTTCAGATACCTGCATGGACTTATGTTGCAGTAGTGCTGCAGCACTAGGAGCCTCAAAGGCCTTGCCTGGAGGAAGGGAGATGGGTGTGAAGAAACAATCTCCTGGAGATGAAGCTACTCCTCAGGTGAGCTTTGTTCTTCCTTTTTCTTTCCTTTTTCCTCTTTTTCTTTCCTCTTTTTCTTTTCTTTTCTCTTTTCTTTTCTTTTCTCTTTTCTCTTTTCTTTTCTCTTTTCTTTTCTTCAGAAGCACGTATAGAATACTCTTTCTTTAGCATGGCGTGTCTTTTTTCCCCTTTTTTTTCTCATCACTTGAATAAAATGAGAAAAGAAATTGAGCAAACTTTTGCAAGGGCTTCAGATAAGGATTAGCAGGAATTAATACTAATATATAATACTAATGCAAGTTGAAACTCTGCTCTGTAGGTCAGCCTTGAAGAACTTACCCAAGTTTGTCAAGGTGTTGCTTGAACCATGTTTTGTTTCCTGTAATTCGAGTGACTGAAATGCTAACAGTTTTCTGTTTTGATGTAATGTGTATGGATTTCAACCAGAGCCTGAAGCGTGAAATTGGTCCCCAGGTGGATGCTAGATGACTAAGCTCCTATTATAGTTAGTAAAGCATTAGGCGATGGAGTCAAGGGAGTATGAAGATCCTGGAGTGGGCTCCACTGGTCAGTTCTCCTGAGGCTCTGGTGCCTGCCTTGGCTGGGTCTCCACCAGCTCTGTTTCAGAGCTGAGACACTTGGCACATGAAGGTGCCTGAATTTGCATGTCTCAACCTTAACAAAGAGGTAGAAGAACTTCTTGGTTAATGTCTTTATGGGAACGCCATCAGTTTGTCAAATGCGTAAGCTTTCTGCAAGTACATTGCTTTTGGGTGGCTCTTCTAGGAGGATGCTTTTGACTGGAAAAATCCAGTTAAAATCGGGCTCCTCTATAGGATCAGTAATCTCAATGAGAGGGAATTTGAACAGGGAAAGCAGTGTTGTTCTGCAACTGCAGCTAAGGGTTTTGAGGGGAAACGTGATCCAGGAAGGTCACGTGGTCTGAGTTAAGTGATGGTTCAGAGCAGATAATCACACTCTCCTCCTTGATCTCGATTTAAATGAGTGCTTTGTATTTTAAAGCAATTCTACAGACCAATATAGTTTTAATATTAGGGGTCAATTCTTCCACATCTTGCATGAGGTTTTCAGGTAGCAAAGGGAATAAAACTGTTAAAAGCCTGGCTATGGGCTTTTTTTTTTCTTATTTCATTTGCATAAAGGATATCGCCTGCATGAAAAACAGATAAGCAAGCAAGCAAACAAACAAACGAAAAGCAAGTTTATGTAAGAGCACTCTTAAACAGGCCCACTGCATTTGCTCTGAAGTAATAATGTACAGCTGGGGGAAAGCCAAGAGTCAGCTCTCGCTCCTCTCCTGATAAAAAAATCATCATTTTCATGAAACATTCTCAAATAAGAAAGTAAGCAGGGAAAATTGACCTAAAAGCTTTTTTTATCGTTCTCAATACTTTAAGATTTCTTGCCTTTTTTCCTTTCTTTTTTCTTTTTTTTTTTTTTCTTTCTATCCCATAAAAGTTTATTCTAGGCAGGTACGGAGAATGCAACACCTGCAGCTGGATTCTCAACTAATTTCTCACAGTGGTAAACTGTTTATAGATCTCTGTCTCCTCAGACTGAAGTGCCATTACAGTAGAAGATGAGTCTTTCTTCCTCATCTAGTCATTTCACCGTCCTGTAATTCTGCAGGAATGTCACGTACACTTGTCAGCCAGTGAACCCTGACGACAAGGAAATAGCTGCCTGTCTCACAGGTTACGTGGTTTGGGGTGGGAGGGTGCCAGGTGCCCTTTGCTTTAAGCACAGCAGCTGTATCTGCTGCGTGAGCCTGGCTGTAATCCCTGTACGGTAGGTGAAGAGGTCGTGAGAACTGCACGGGGAATACAAGCTACCTGCTCCTGCTCAGCTCTCTCCAGTCATTGTGATTCATCAGCTGTGAGCGTCTTGCGGTGTGACTGAGCTTCTAGAGCTATTTTCTGTCTGATGCTGTAGGTTTGTTCTGAAGGGGACCCTACCACTTCTGCTAAATGTCATTGATGGCAGCACAGCACTTCATTGTGAGAGCTGTGCTCGTGCCATCTGTTTGACACAACGCCTGAACAACAGGTGATACATTAGCAAAAAGAAAAAAAAATAAAGAATGTATTAAGCGTAAAGTTGTCTTGTGTTTTCCTTATGCACAAGTACGGATAATTTTGTTCATCCTGCCTTCTATATGCTGCCTTTATTGCAATAGAAGGGAAAAATATGCAGAATCTTAGTCCTTTTCCCACTGTATGTAGTTTAAGATGTTTACACTTAAGACACTGCCCACGTTGGTGCGTACTGCGAAGGTGGAATTGAGCTGCAAGGCTATGAACGCAGCGGGGTTTTCAGGATCTCGTCTTTGTATTGCACAAATAGCTGATAGCATGAGGGCTGAAGGAGAATGTGTGTGCATGCGTGTGTTACTGTAACTCTTCTTTTGATTTGTTTGCTGTTGTAGAATTGAATTATATTTCACCACTTCAGCAAATAGTGTTATCTCTTCTCTCCATCTGTATGTACTGAGTGATAGTGAACCTTTTCATCTGAACTTTATCTCCGCACTTTGCAAACGTTAACAATTAAATCTCACTATATTTGTGAGGTACAATACCTGTGAACTGTTACCGACTTGCAGGTGGAGCTATCAATACACAAGTAATTAGTTGGTTAGTCTAAGGTTAAGCAGTAAATTTACGGTCATGTCCTGGAGCAGAATCTGGAAGTCTCTTCTTCCAGTTGCCCATTCCAGCCCCATGTAGAGCCTGTAGCTTTTCTGGGATCAGCTATATAAAAATTCCTTTCAACCAGGACGTGTTCCTCCCTTTCTCTGACCCTCTTTCTGAAGCGAGCAGCTCTGCTGCCAGAACATGTGCTTCTGGGCTGCCTGTTCCTGTTCTGAAGGCGTTACGAGCCCTTCACAAGCTGGTCAGGTCATATTTCTCTTTTTGTTTTGTTTCCACGTTCATGAGCAATTGCTAGTCTTGTAAACTAATGTTCTTGTAAAAAGCGCTTGACCTGCTATTGGCAAGTCTATGATGATTGTTACCTGTGAGTTTTAGTGTGATGATTTCACTCTAAATAGGGAAGGTTAACTAGTTGAATTGGTGGTGAAGAATTCCTTGGGGGAAGGCACACTGACATGAGGCAGGAGCTGCACTGAGTAGCCTGTGCCACCTGCTTGGAGAAATGATGGACCGACTGTGACATGTCTAAAGGTGAGCTGCAAAGAGAAGAAAATTGAATTCACATCCTCTGCAGTTTCTTGTTGATGGCATAGTAGTAGTTTCTAGTGCATCTTTTAAATATTTCTATGCTTTTTTTTTTTTTTTTTTTGCATTACAAGTTCAGTCCATCTCTATGTTAAACATGTTGTATTATCAAGACAAGAAAAAAGCAAACAGAAGGTGAAGATTTTAATCACAGCTTGTATTAACCTCAACATGGATATTTCCTTCCAGGTGTTTAATGGGCAACATCTTTCAGCTAACCTGTAAGACCAGCAGTAAGTATCTTTCGAGTCTCTAAAATGTCTTCTAGTAAATCTAGGGAAGTTCTGACCTGAAATTCCTGTTATTTGAAGCAATAAAATCAAAATGATTCCCAATAGTTAAGCTGGAGGGTGGGGGACAGTAGCAGAGAGAGAGAAATGGCAAAACAGAACAATACAAATAAAAAAGCATGAACCTAACTTGATTGCCTGGGGGGAAAAAAGGTATATGGCTGCTTTTCAAAGCATGTGATGTTATTGGATGTGTGTGAGCTTTCAGAGCATCCCGTCAGGGTTGGGCACCGACGCAAGCAGGCAGAGGTGGAAACCGCCCTCCCAGGGCTTGCTCTCTTCTGGCTGATGGCATCAAAAAGGAGGTTTTGGCTGGAATTCTGAAAAGTCATTGTGAGTTGCAAGCTGCAATTGTTTATGCTGCCCTATATTCATTCTCATCTTACAAGTTCCAACCTCTTCCTTCCTAGAAACAATAAACCCAGGTTTTACTCGGTCCTTTTCTCCCTGCTCCTTTGTAGCTTCATAAGCAGCAACAGTAACTGAAGGCGTAGTATTGATAAAGCTTTGGTGGACAAGGGGATGTGAAGATTTATGTAATGCTGTGCAGTGCAAACTTATTCTGTGAAGTGCTATTGGATATGTTAGAAATGCACCAATTGCTGCAGAAATTGTAAGCCTTTCACCATAAGTGGCAATGACAAAATGTGAATGCAATGTTTTGTTTTTATTGAAGAGGACTTGGTATAAACAGCACCCAAAGATTCATAATGTTTCCATATGAAAGACTTCTCTGCATACCAGTCATTAAGCTGTGCATTTTTTTATGTTGTTCAGAGCCTGAAAGTAACACCTTGATTTCAGTAATGTCAAAGTTCACGTAGTTCTGAAGCTGAATTTAGTTTCTCCTGGGTTGTGCTTCTATACCTCGTGCAACTTAAAGCCTGAGCAAGTCTCCTGCTTTGATGATAAAAATTTAGCTCATTAAGAGGATGAGATTTAAAAAATTCTCCCAAAAAGGAGCTACATGGAGTAAGAGTTACACTAAGTACTGCAAAGGCTTTATGAAAACACAGTAGCAAAAAAAAGGCTGGATCAGAGGCATCGCAACTATGTGCTGGCTCTCAAACGCACAGTTCTCCTTGTGACTGTAGTGCTGGTAGCCTTGGCACAACGGCTGCAGTGCCGGATGTTTCAAATTGGCTCTGTCGATTTGTGAATATTTTAGTAGTTTTCTTCTGAAAGCTATGATGCTTTCAATCTTAAATACAGGAGGTGCTGGCTGATTCTCACGGGACTGAGGCAAAGGGATCAAGCAAGAAGCATATTGGTGTATCAAGGGGCAGCTCCTACCTTGGGTATAGTGGAGTCCATCCCCACCACAGCTTTACAAACCTAGTATTTTTTCTCTTTTCTTCTGTCTCAAATGATATGCAGTAGTGGTGGCATACTACAACACAAGTTTTAAGTCCATTTTAAAATGAAGGTAACTACTGACCTGTGCAAACTTTTTTACAACATGAAGTAACTTTTTACAACATGTTATCCCATAGATACATCTTTACTAACACTTTAACACCTTACACAATGCTTAGGTATTTCTGTGCCTGTGCAGTAGCCCTCGGTGCAGATTTCATTATCTATTCCTGATCTTGCTGAGATGCACCTGTGGCAACTTGGGCTGAGCACAAAAGGGGGTTAGAAGTGCAAGTTACAAGGACTTTTTTCTGGTTTTGAACATATAACAACCAAATATTTTCCTCTTGTCAGTATTATATTGATAATGAATTTTTTTTCTCTTCTTGTTTGTGTAGTACTGTGTTCCTATATCTCCGTTGCATTATTTTCATGCATAAGCATGTGCATGCATGCACACATGCACGTACACACACGTGCAGACACAGAAACCTACCATGAAATTTCTAGTTGAGATCTCCACCTGCTGTAAGCTGAGCCACGATTAGAAATGCTGTTGGAGGGCATGGGTAGGCCATAGAGCCTTAGAGCCACCACGGGTAGTATCAAAATGCTATTGTTATTTGTGATATACCGATAGCTGCTATTCATCTTGCTATTGCAATGGTATTGAGTAAAATTACAGAATCGCAGAGTGGTTGAGGTTGGAAGGCCGTTGGCTGGACTCTTTCCAGTAGGTCCATGTCTCTCTTGTACTGAGGAGCCCAGAACTGGACACAGCACTCCAGATGTGGCCTCACCAGTGCTGAGTAGAGGGGAAGGATCACCTCCCCTGACCTCCTGGCAACACTCTTCCTAATGCAGCCCAAGAGGCTGTCAACCTTCATTGCCTCAAGGGCACACTGGTGGCTCATGTTCAACATGGAGTCCACCAGGGCCTCCAGGTCCTTTTCTGCAAAGCCGCTTTCCGGTCTGTCAGCCCCCAGCCTGTCCTGGTGCCTGGTGTTGTCCCTTCCCAGGGGCAGGACTTTGCACTTCACTGTGTTGAAGTTCCTGAGGTCCCTGTCAGCCCATTTCTCCAGCCTGTCCAGGTCCCTCTGGATGGCAGCACAACTCTCTGGTGTGTCAGCCACTCCTCCCAGTTTTGTGACATCTGCAGCCTTGCTGAGGGTGCACTCTGCCCCATCATCTGGGAACCTCAAGGTGAACCTCTCACTTGTCTTGTGTTTCCAGGTGTGCTGATCATTTCTGTGACCTTTGTGGAGATTGATTTTTGATTTTCTTTTTTTTTTTTATTGTAAGTTGAGTAATAAAAATGCTGTTGCTTGCACCTTAGCAAGAACTGAGGCCTCCAGCCTCTTTGTCTTGTCTTGTTTTGCCAGTGGTCAGTGTAGGGCTGTCTTCTCCTATTATCTTTTTGTCACATAGTACTGGCAGTCACAATGGCCACATCTGTAGTCTAGGGGTCCCTCTCGGCAAACTAGTTGTCTCACCAAAGAAAAATTAGATGTCCATGCCTTTGGACTGTCTAGGAACTTTTAAGGGGCAAGCTTTCCAGTTCGAGTGCTCAGAGGCTGCATTCAAACAGTGGGATCTTTGAAAGGGAATGGTCCTAAATTTGGGGAAACACACCCGTAGAACAGGTAAGTAGAATATAACTAATACTGTTAGTCTTAGTTCACCTGACTGCTTTTCATTTGCTGAGGAGAGTGCTCCGTTTCCTCTCCATTTAGGGGATGTATCATCTTGCCTTTTCCTTCCCCACAGTTTGGGTGGGACACCACTGATGGATCAAATGGGTCTTTACTGGTTGTATTCACCTGAGGCCTCACGACCTACTGGCCTCTGTGTTTCTGTGTTAGTGAGATGTTAGTTAGGGGGAAAGCTGTCGGAGTTCACTTATTGCCGGTGGCTTTGCTTGCTTGTTTCAGCTGTTTCACGAGTGGGAAAGGAGCTTTCTCTGTTCACCACCTCCCCCCAGAACTGCATTTATATGTCCTTCTCAGCTCTGCTTAACGGAATTGTGGTTAGGGAATGTCAACACTGTCAGAATGACCCTGTAACAATAGTTTAAAGCAGATAACTGTGTCATCGCTTGTATAATCTTGTAAAATACGTATTGCTATTACTGTGATTCTGTGCTTGCAGTGAGGTCTTGACCAGATTCTCAGAAGCCTTTACTGCAGAGACAGAAATACGAAAGTCCAGCAAGCTCTTAAAGCATTGTTAGCATAAAATGTGTTGAATGTTAAATAGGAAAGGAAATTAATTTATGAGCTATTGAAGGCAATCTACTTCAGGAAGGACTTATCAGTACTATTGTAAGATGGGTATACTGGAGATAAGGAGCTCTGAAAAGAGGATTTCTGCATCAGCTATTTTCAGGCAAGGAAAACGCAGGAACTTAATCTCCCCATGTAGCCAGTGTAAGGAGGTGGATGCCTTTGAAAGGAGCAATTTAGTGGACTGGAAATCAATGCTTTGCTTTATCACATTTATACTTATCACTGCTTCTTTGTAGGGTTTTTGGCTTTGCCTAATGGTTCTCCTGAAGGACTGTAAGGCTGTTTGCTTTAGTAGTCTCTGGCTACAAAGTAGAGGAATATTTTGAAAAATCAATTTTTTTGGTAAAATGTTTCTCTGTAAAACCTAGCTCCTTTAGACCACGGCTTCACAAGCTTTTTGCATGGAAGAATCATGACCAGCCTGGACTTATGTGGTAGTCATGTGGCTATGTGGAAATAACAAACTTATAAATTCTGCTGTGTAACATGGACCTGTAAACTGTGGACTGCTTATCATGGCCAGAGAGAACACTGACATTCACTAAACTGTGATGTTTGGATCGTGACTTGTTTTTTTGGGTTCATGACCTGTTCTTTGTTTGTTTTAGTTTTGCTTTGTTTTGTTTCTTCTCCCCCCTGCCTGCCCCGCTTCCTTCCCTCCCAAATGAAGTTACAGGTGAGAAATGAGAGGTAGAGAGACATCTGCTCTGGTTAGGGTTGTGTATTGGCATATGAAGAGTCTTCCCACTTCAGTCAAAGGAAAAATTTGGTTAACTTACATAGGAGTAGGATTGAGTTATGCCTTGTATTATTATTATTTGTACACTTATTTTCAGCAAGGATGATGCGATCAGGTAAAAACTGTTGGCAATGTCACTCTGTTTCATTTTTGTCAGTTCTGGCATTTGGGAAGATACAGGAACTGTTCCATGTTTTCATTCTGGAAACATTACAAATGGTTCATGGCAGTGGGTAGCACAGGAGAGTTCAAACACATTGCAATTGAAATATTTATGATAGAATAAAAGCTGACGATCTTTTATTTATTGAGAACTAATTAATAAATGTTCATTCTGGAAGAAGGAAGATTTTATGAATAGGTATTTAACATTTCTTTAATTAACTCATTAAAAGTGGCATCACTAGGCTCAGGGTTGGATGTTTGTAATGCTGCTTTGGACTCTGGAGCAATATGCTGACATCCAACAGACTCAAAAATTGGCTTTTTGACTTTTTCTCTTGTGTAAGTATTTCTAACATTTTTAATAACTTCTTTAATAACATCTTTTTTGGATTCTACTGCTGACAGTGTAATGATGATTAATTTCAGTTACTGGATGTTAAATTAGTTTTAGCCTTATTGAGCAGTTCATGGGGAGAGAAGCTAAAGCTTAAGTTTTGTGAAGTTCAAGTGTGAAGCAGGGGTGAAAAATGAATCCACAGAGTCCTACGTCCTCTTAGGCTATGCACATAGAGTATTTCTCTTGCAGCTTCCCAGATTCAAATCAGATACCAGCTTGCCAGTCCTATTTTCCTAAAAGTATCTGTACCTTGAAAATCTCCAGAAAGTATGGCTGCTTCTTCATGTACTCTTCTGTGGTGATGCAGCTGTGATACAGTTCAGCTGCGCTATGGTTGTAGGTGCAGTATGTCGAGCTTGAGCCTTTGCAGCATTTCTGGCATTCGTCTATCAGTTTAACATAGTTTGGATCAGTTTTAACACATTTGGATCAGGCTGAGAGGGAGAAAAAAATCAAGTTGCATGTATTTTAATGCATTACTCAAGATTGACTGAAACACTGCCTTGCAGTAATAACAACAATACCAAGGACTGGATTAAGGTTGTCTGATGGTATTTTGATAGTAAGCGTAAATTATATAGTACCAGCAAGCTTGCTTGAATAGAAAGGGAAAAAAAATAAATTATTTTCTCATTAAACAATTTTATGTTTACTTAAGCTCTGTAAGTGCATCCACTTTACAAAAGGCTAGGGAATATTTAACTAGAATGAGCTAAAAACAAAGAAATAGAAAGAGGAAAGTCATATTCCACTTTATTATTTATACCAGCTCTTGGTCACTTGACATGGAGGTTACAGTAACTCCTAGATAATGGTATGGAGGCATAGGCAGCTAAGCATAAAAAAGCAGGATGGAGAGCAGACTGAAATCAGGAACCAATTCCCTTCTCATGTACCTCCACACACTCGCATCCATGACAGAAAATGCTTCCAAATGAGCATGGTAAATTCCAGGCAAAATTGACTCGATCTCCTGTGACTAAAAGCATTTCAAACAGATAAGTTAACCCACAGATTCTTTAGTTCCCTTTTGTTCTGTGTGAGACAAGAGTGAGACACAGGAGCGCAGTGTCCTGGTCCTGTTTCTTCCTGCACATGCGCTGTCCTCACCAAGTAAAAAGTCCTGAAAGTTGTTTCCAGTTTCTTTATGTAAGATCATAGCACCCTGTATGGGGAGACTGTATGACTTGTCCCTCGGTCATATTTGTTTGAGACAGTAAATTTAAAACCAAGTAACATTGTGTTAGGGTAGATTAGCTGACTTAATTTTGTATTGACAAATATATAATAATCTTTAACCTGAAAGAAGCACAGCACTCTCCAAACTAATGGTATTTCACTGAAGTGCTCAGTTCTTCTAGGCAAAAGGGAAATTAGAAAGAAGCTCTTCCACATACCCTGCAACTTGTCCCAGTGAGAAAGACTGATGCTGACAAAGTGGTGTTTGTACTTCTAGCAGGCCTGGACTTCTTGGGCACTGTAGATCATGACCTTTGCAGTCATCTCTCTTCTGAATGATCAGTCCTACTGTTGTTTCTGTCTGTAGACATGCTGGAGCCAGTGAGCTCCATAGATAATATACATTTGTCGTGATATCACCTGTTGAAATAGTTTGGTATTAATGTCATTGAGGGAGAGATTCTCAACCCAAAAGTGCACTTTTTTTCTTTCAATTTAAAAGATGCATTCTGTGGGATTTTAATAGAAGATTTGGTTTTCCTCCTTATGTGATGGTGATATGGTCGTAATGTGATATGCATGTATTTCTACAAACTCACTGCAAGACAACAGCCATTTTGTGATACTGTTCCATTGAAATGCTGTTGGGTTTTTTCTTTTTCTTTTTTCTTTTTATTTATGCAAAGATTTATCTGGGATCAGCAATACTCTAAATTCTCAATTTTGAATATTGTTTCATATTGTAGAGAGGTAAATCCATGTAATTTTACAGCAAAATCCCATTTCAGCTTTGTTCCATGACCTGCTGCCAGTGCTATGAGCTGCCATTATCTCTTTGCCACCTGGCTTGACTTCTGCAGGTATCATGACCACTTACCCCAGTGTCCTTGGCTGAATTTGGCAATTCTGGTTTTTCAGAAATAGTCTTCTCTCTGACAGTGGCTCTGACTTTTGACAACACTTTTGTGCTCAATGATCCACTCTACCTTTCAAGTAACGCCTTCAAACTGGCTCAGCTTGTCTCTGCAGTTCTTGTCTTTATGGGCACAGAGAAGAATTCTTCCCCTCACGGTGTTAGCCTGACAGAATAATGAATACGAGCGCTTGGATACCTCTGCTTTATTTTCCTGTTTCTTTCTAGTGCCTGCCTTAAAATTCTCAATTAAGCAGGACGGCTGGCACTTTCCATTTGATTGTGAGTTCAGTGTTCTTGAGCCTCTCTTCACTGGCTATTATCCTTTGCTACTAGTTTTTACCTACTCTTAAAAATTCTGGCTAGACTTGTGTCAAGCAGACATTTGTTTTAAGATGTTCTTTCCAAGTATTTCTTGACCATCTGTTGATAATGAAGCTGATGTGCAATCCAGCAGCTCACTGCCTTTTGCTGGAGTGGTACTTCTGCTCTGCCTGGCTGATCTCACGCTGTATGCTGCTTGCCTTTTCATTCACCATTTTATTTTTCAGGATGTGGGAGCTGGCTTCCAGCTCCTATCAACAGTCAAGTTACAGTGTGCTGAGGCAGTATCCTGTAGAAGCTCACTCCATTTGTTGTCGCAGGTGGTGAACGTACTTGGAGGTCTTTGAGAAAATATCAGATAGTTTAAAATCCTAATGATTATTGCACTCACAACGCTAAGGGTCTGTATCTGCAGTAGCATTTTTACTTCTTCGGGGTCAGTGATAAATAAATGTCTCAGTTCTGAACTTGTGACTGATTTCATAACCATCCTTTTTCTATTATTCTATTCAATTTTACATTTGTAAAATGTACATTAAGACATAGTTGTTGTATGTCTTAAGTTTAGTGCAAGTGCAAGTAAGTTAATATATGCACTTTCTTTTAGTTGGAAGCTGTGACTTTTCCACCCTTTGTGAAATTTTAATCTTTTATACCTTTTTTTATACCTTATACATGTGTTTAACTGTTGTTTATAGTGAAGATCCCAGTCTCATCTTATTGTACAGTTTTAATTTGCACTATTGAGTACTTTATCGTGGAAAAAAAGTGTTGATTTTCTCTCTTTGGCTTCTAGTTTCCTGTTCATTTATTGCTGTCTTGTTTTTTGCTTGGGGCTGACAAACTTTTAATTTTTATTTTTGCATTTCATTAATGTCTTATATGAGAAATTTCGAAGTCACTGACAGCTGAATTTGTTTCTGAAACCGTTGACATAATTATTCTATGTATAAGCTTTTTCCATTAAGTGTTTTCTACACGACATCACTGGTTTTCTTCTTGTATTCTCTTTGCACCTTGTACATATGCTATTGACTGAGTGCTGGTTTATTTTCCTTGTCGCTTGCTTGCCCCTTTCTCCTCGGTGTGTTGTCTCTGCCCTTGTTTAATTTGTAACTTATGTTTGCGTACAAGCTTGTTTATCAGGTTTGTGCGAGTCCCTACTGTTTGGTAGAGTTTGCGTCAACTTTCTGTGCTTTCATTTCAGCTATTGCCGTTCCCATTTCTGTTACTAGTGCCATCTGTCCATCTCTGGAAACTGCGTAGTTACATGAGTCTGTTGGTTTTTGTAGCTTGGCGAAATATTACTGTGTGGTTCCTTCAACTTCTTGATTACACTGTTCAAGAATGTCTTTCATATATGTTATTTTTTTGTGGATTTAAACTGCTTCTGGAGAATTCCCAGGATTCCCCTGCCTCACCCCCTGCAATCTTCTGTTTTATTTAAATGCTCTGGCATTATATAGCAGCATTTTTTAATTGCTGCTCCTTGTTCCACTGCACTTGGCTCCCCGCCTCCCGCCCTTTTTCTCTCTTCTTACTGCAATTTCATAGTGTCTCTCATTATCTAGGGAAACCTCACTTATTAAAGAACTTCCCTTTAAAGCTCATCTGCTTGGAAACAAGAATCTGATCTACTAACAGATTCTCATTGGTTATATTTTATTTATATATTCCTTTGCAATATTCATATTCTCTGGTTTCATGCCGCAATGTTGTTTCTAGACCTGTTTCTAGCTTTGCTTCATCATGAAGCCAGAATCACTGTCCAGTTTTTTTTCTACCCTTTTTATTAGGTCTGGATGCAAACAGTTGTCTTTACTTTTTAGCCCATATTAAGGTTTTTAAAAAACAATTTAGAAACTGGATTAAAGTTTACTATCTATTCTGTGCTTCTGCAGAAGTCTGTAAAACTGCAGTCAGACACATCTCTGGAAAGAGTTTTCTGTTCCCACAGGCTTTTGCTAATTGTTAGCCAGCACATTGGACAGTCAAAGCCATTTCATACCTACCTGAGATCCCCCTTATCTGATACACTTTAAAGTACTATCTCATACATAAGTTTTTAGCAGTTAATGGCTTAATTAAATATCTGTGAAATCAAATTAAGAGAAGTCAATGAGAGTTGAGTAAGATAAGGTAAAACAATAGAGGAACTCTGCCAGCCCAGGAAAATAAAATAATCTTTCAGCTACTTCTAGCAGCAAATCGCCAGTACCAAGCCTGATTCCTGCATCCTGACTCTTGTACAAACTAACGTAATTTTGGTGAAAGGGGATGCGGGTTTTTGTGAGCAGATGCTGGAGGAGCATGTGCAGAGCTTGCTGTGGGAAGCACAACAGCGGATTTCCGTCTCAGGAATGGTGTCTGGCCAGGCCATGTGCAGAAATGAAAAGTTCAGGGGAAGGTGTCTGCCGAGTTGTCTCTTCTTGTGAGCCTGACTGCAAGACTGGTATCAGAAGAGGCTTTCTCACATGCTATATGATGCTTCAGAGGAGGTCAGAAATGCTGCTTGGGTGGTATGTCAGCACATTGTTCCAGTCTGAGAAGAAATAGAGAAGCACAGAGCACTGCAACAGGTGAATGAAAGGAGCACTAATGAAGCTTTATTGGTTGTCAGCAACTCTCATGTTTGAGGTTTTTTTGTGCTATAGATGGAGGCTGGAGTCAAATCTTATAATGCCTTTGTTTCTTCTCTTCCCTGTTTTTTAAACTATTCTCTACCTATTCAGTATTTTTGCATATGAAGAAAATCCTACTTTCCTTGTGATGAAAAAGACTGGAATTGAGCTTCTCAGCTTGACAAGTGGCTCTTCCAATATAAAACTTCATATTCTTACCTTCCTTTATTGCTCTCAACAACGAAAAATTATAGACTGACAACAACCCAGTGAGTTAAGGATTTCAAAACTCAGCAAGTTTGGAAATTGCTACATTAACCTAATCAAGTCTTCATACAAGTGTAGCTCCTTGACATTTAATGCACAGAGTCTACCACCTGAAAGTCAGCTGGCAGTTCTATAGGTCCAGTGAAATACTCTGAGCAGTCTTGTCTCCTACACTAGTGGGTTGAATTGACTTTGAATCTTATTTCCTTAGCTTCAGCTTCCAATCATTTGTCTCAATACTGCTTTGTCTGCAGGACCTCAATGTACTTATAATCCCAAAGGATGTAATTAAGTAACTTTCTGAACTAAATATGCTGGATTCCTTTGATGCTTCTCATCTTTTAGTTATTTTAGCAGCTCTTGTTTGAAACTTTCTGGATTTTTTATTTCTTCTTAAAGTCCTCTTTGAAATGTGAATATTTGGGTGTCATGATCTGATACAGCACTCTGCTGAAGTCACAGCAGAACCAAATGCTGAGATATATAAAGTTTCCCTGTTTTTCTCATCTGACTTGTTGACGTGCACGAAAATCACAGTAACCCTCGTTGCATACTGAGTGCTTATGTTCATCTCATTATCCCTACTTTTTCCATCATCACTGTTTTCTTGGGTAATCTCTCATACTGACATGTGGCTTTCATTTTTAACTCTATACGTATGTTTTTACATAAATGTATGGAGTCATGTATTAGGTGCTTACACACAGGGGCCTGTTGCATTCAGAAGTCACAGCGGGCTTTTGGAGCACCTCCCGCTATGTCTCTGCAGTAAAATGATACCTATGAAGGTTGGCTGGACTTGCTTTCCTGTGTGCAGGGTGTGCAGGTTTCTGGCTGAGATGGACACATTTCCTACCAAGAATCATTTCAGGTGTAGAAAATTTCACTACTGAGGAAGGACTGGAAATATTAAAGTTGCTTAGCCTCAAGAAAAGAATAGTAATGGATCTTCCAAAGTAACAGGAATATACTGCACAGGGGAAAAAATATCACTGCTTGTTGATGTCTATGGTGAATAAGGAAGAAATAAGCTGGACCATGAAGGACTCCGCTTAAACACAAAAAATTGTAGTAACAAGTATGGAGAAGCCTTGCCATGCCTTCCCTGGGCAGTCTTAATCACTGAAGTCTTTAAGAATAGGCTGGATGAAGGCAGGTGTAACTAATCCCAACTCAAGATAAGGTGAACTAGGTACCAATCCAAGCCATTTCTTCCATTGCTCATGCAGATACCTTCCCGCTTAGCAGTTCGACTGAAATCATGACCAGCATCCTCCTAAAAAGGAAGCATTTTCTGCCACTGCTGACATCTGTATGAAACAGAGACCTTTATATAAAGACGGTTATTATGAGAAAAGGTTCTGCATTATAGGCTGTTATTATTGCAATGAACTTTTAGTATTTTTAGTGAGGAGTTCTTATTAACAGTTGATATTCATGAATCATGCAGCTAAGCACTCAGACTTGCCACTTATTAAGAGCACTGACAATTTTTTCAGGACAAATTATTTTCGAGTAATTGATAACAACCCCAGAGAGCTATCAAATCTCAACAAATCAATGCTTGAAGGAAAAACAATTAAAGAACTAATAGACATCAAAACATAAATCTCATGTGCCATGGCTGAATAAAAAGATTTGACTGACTATCAATTTTTACTGCTCTGAAATTGCTTTTCTTTAAGCATAATCAGAATTTATTTTGATTATTTCATTTTATTTCAGCAAGTGGCTTTTAATATGCATCTATGTACTTGAAGTGCCATTCAAAGCAGCTAGAGCTTGGTGTTGTCTGAATAAAAATAACGCACTAACGTTACTATGCCTGTGTGAATTTATGTAAAACATCCATTTTTAAAACCCATTATGTTCTTAAAAAAGCATGACTGTGATTTGGAAATTCTGGTAACTGAAGAGAGAGCTAGGTGCTTTTACCTTGGCAATCAGAAGGATAAGTATAGCACATAAGTGCCTGGCTTTTAGTGGAGATATACAATAGCAGTATGAATGTGCAAGTGTGTATGAAAAAAGTAAAGCAGGTTGACGCAAATGACTGCATCTGTTCTATTTTACATAGTTTATAGTAACTGCATGATCTCTTTAGCCCTGATCTTCTTCATATGCTGTCCCTAACCCCCTCAGTTACTGAACATTAATTATTGGAGATCTTCTTTTGTCTCAAATCATCTACAGAAGCAGAAATTAAGCCATTCTATGAAAAGTGCTCTGGAGTGCCGAACCTCTTGATTAGGGATAGTAACTGTGGGTTTCAGGTTAAATGAATCTCCCCCAAGTAAAACAGAAGTTATGAGACTGTTTTGGTAAGAAGTTGCAAGATCTTTCAGAGTTTAGACTTACAGAACATGATAGTTGACTTTCTAGTGACCTTTGCATGAAAACAAACAATAAAAGAAAAACCTTTGTTTAAAACACAGTGATCAAGTCCCAATCAAACTGTATTGCGATATTTTTAGTTTAACTACATTTCTTGTGGTGATGGTTTCCCATTGTTAGCAGTTATGGTTAGCTCAGTCAAAGTAACTGTAGCCCAGCTGATTATTTTATTTTATTTTATTTTATTTTCCCCTGTTGGATGTCATTAAGGAGGTGCAGAAATGAAGTCTAAGTGAAGGAAATAAATTGACATTCTTGAGAAAAGCAAGAGCAAAGCTGAGCAGGCATTGAAGAAATGCATTTTTCAGTTTGAGATTGCAAGAGAGAGACAGTATGCAGCACCTGAATTTAGTGCCATAGGCTCAGTTTTTACAATATGTACCATTGGTATTAGCCCAGCATTATGTGATCAACTTGTGCTTGATCTCAAAGTGGATGGGGGGATACTCATGTTGCAGTAAAGAGAGGACATTTAGATCTCTTATGATACAATGGAACATTGTGTTGGTCTATGGACAAGGCAAGTTTTGAATAACAGGAGTAGCCAAACAACATGCACAAAGCACAACAGTTTTGAATAAAAAGCAAAAGCTACTGTAAAAGCATCCTCTCCACCTTGAGGAGAACCCTCCTTCTGCCTTCAGATCTCTTGCCCTGTCACTCCATTTATCTCCAGTACATTTGAACTTGTGTCTTCCCACTAAGAGCATCTCCCGTGTCTGCACTTTGTAGACCTGTTTTTATTTCTTTTTTTTCCTTTATTGTGAGAGTTATACCCATTGCCAACTCTGGAAAGATTTATTTATTTCCTGATTTATCTGATGAAGATATTTGTGAAGAGTGGTTATAAGATGTGGTTTCCCACGGTGCCCCATCATATCTTTTGCGGCTCTTGTTCTTGTGAGGAGGTTTAGCAGGTAGGAACTTCTACCAATGAGTTTTAGCTATGAATTTGGAGGTAAACCACCGTATAAGATGAAGAAGAATCTGGGGCTGGGGCGAGAGTAGGGATCCTGTGAAGGGTCTGAGTCTCTCTGTGCCAGCACCACTGACACACACCAGCAGGACTGAGAAATCAGAATTTTCTTTTAAGGGGCCCCTTTCTCTTAAGCAAGGTTGCCTTGAAAGCATAATGATTAAGCAGGGACTTTTTCAAACTAGAAGTGGATCACGCTTGCTTCTTGGCCTCCCAGTTCACAGTGCCATAGGACTTTCCTCTAATCATGACTACACAGCGTGTTTCTTGAAGCTACACCACTTGCTGACACAGGGAAATAATATGAGAAACAAGAAGGCTTAAGGCTAGACATTTCAGAAATGCCAGAGGTGAAAATCCCTGCCATAACATAACTGCTTTTTATGGCAATTTAGCAAGTGGAAATGAGGAAGAGAGCCAAAAAGCCTTTAACAAGCTAAGTCTCCACAGACCACGAACAAGCAGTGTGTTCTTGGTCTGGAAACTGGAATAGAAACTGGCTCAGGCAAGCCAGCCCAGAACAAGAGCTTGTTGCTATGCTTTCCCTCAATATTCCTCCCCACCACACACACACACACATGCACGCACCTCAAAAGTCACCACTGTAAGTTAATGCCTGACCATTGGTAAAAGGTGCAGGCTTAATTCATAGCCATACCTTCTAAATCAGCAAAGGAAAGATCCCAGACAGTCTAGTAGTTAAGATGTGGATAGCCATACAAGCCTTGTACAGAGGTAAGACGCTGTGTACTGGTATTAGAAACTGTTGGAAAGAAAGCTAGCATAGTTTTGATCATTGTGGATGAACAGAGTCCGAATACATTTTGCATCTATTTCTGTTTTAACCTGACCATGAACATCGCCTCTGGAATTTGAACCTCTCACAGTTGCTTGCGATCTGAGTTATTGCCGTATTCCCTCCTTTTTCTTCCTGCTTTATTTTTTCCTGTCTCCTTCCTACGTGATGCCTTTTCTCTTACAATTTCTTGTCATGTCATCGTTACATGAAATGCTTCTTCCTTGTTTTGTTTTCAGAAATGTGTTTTAGAGACAAAATATCCTGTAATTTTGAAGGTTCCTCCTTGCTTCCTCCTTGCTGCTTTTCTGCTTGCTGCATCTCGCATTTCCAGTCTCTCAGCAGGTATGTTTAACATCTTCATGTTTATTTGATATAACTGAAGTGTTTTTACTAAGTCTGAGGCAGTCATTTAGAACAATGAGGATTACAGCAATTTTGTGGTGTGTACAGAGACTGATGGTAGTTGCTCTGGAAAACAACCTTATTCTCTGCAGAGCGCCTAAGGGTATTATTTCACAAAATGTACACCTACTCCAGAAATGCCAGGGCGTTGGGTAGCAGCTGGAAGCCGTAGCACGTTATGACACTGACTGGTGAATAGGTGGGGGTTTGCAGCCACTTAGCTTACCATGAAAAGCATATGGAGCAATTCGAATGTCTGGGGGAGGAATGTTCCTTCTTAGCTTTTATTGCCAAATGGAGTGACAACATCTTCTGATTATGTTTATGCCAATTCGTCCCCAGCTGCGAACTCAAGATGAGCAGCAGCCTCTCTGCATCTGCTGATGACTGCATTTCTCAGAAGCATGGAGTGGGCAGGGAAGGTCCCAGGGAAAAGATGGACTTGTCTTTGGTACATCCCTGGCATGATGTACCTAGTGCCCTCATCACTAGCTCTAGGCAGGAGCGGCCAAGTTTGGGTCTGAAGATAAAGCCAAATTTCTGGAATGTTGTGTGCCATGTTTTGACTTAAACCAAACCAAACTGTGAATCTGAAAAGTACAGAATAAGAAAATATTCCACAGATAAGGGCCAGGTCTGAAGTTCTGGTTGGTTCCCCTGGGCTGCTGAGATGAGATGTGCAGTTCTGAGTTTATCTGTTGCCTCTACCACGTAAGGATCTGTTAGCTAGTTTCCAGTCCAGCTATCCTGTTTACATCAACAAGGTAATAACCTGTCAGTCACTTGTGTGGGCTTTTATTAAAATGTGCGTTTCTGAAAAAATACAAATACTGAGTCATACCCACCTACGGCAGTCATGTTCATAAACTGCATTTTTTTGTTTCTTAACCAAAGTTTATTTTCAGTGCCTTATCAATTGACGGATGAAAGACTAATGTTCAAGTAAGCTATGCAGCATAACTTTCTTTCCTCACTACAATATTCCATGCAAATGAGTATTGAAACAGCATTGCCTGCTTTGGAGTCAGATTAATCTTGCTGAAGCTCATATGGTAGCAAGCCATCAAGCTCTCTACATGAAATCACTGTAGGATTTCTGCTGCTCAAAGAGAAAAGCCAGAAGGAGAGAATTTGTCCTCCCACATGGAAAGACTTGATTAATGTGATAAGTATACTTTGAGAACTTTTCTTCCTTATGGATACTAGCCTTGCTTTAACATGAAAGGTAAGAACAGAACACTTCGGGCCATGTATTTGTAACCATTATCTCAGTTAATTACCCATCCAAGTGGAAACATTTATAGATAATCCCCATTTTGTAATCAGAGATATTAATCTGTTCTTCTGCTTTTCCTGCACAACACACAGCTCCTAGATTACTTTGAACTTTCTTCCTAGGTTTCTGTCACACAGTTTAAGAATCTCTCTTATTTCCATATCAGATTTGGTACTGTGTGGGGAAGTCTCTGTGTGTACATGGAGTGGGTGCTCTGCAGTTGTGTGAAAGTGTGCAATGATAAATTACAGATCAACACTACTGTTGATAATGCTAGTGGAATGAGTACTGAAGGAAAAATAAGATTTCCATGTAAAAAAAACTAATAGAGCCTGGGGAAAGGTGTGCAATTGGCTGACATTTATAGATAACATCTGCTAATCTCCTTTCCAGGTCGATTATAGCGTTCAGCACTTGGTAGTGTCACATGGAACTGGAGGTATCTTTACATTCTTCTTCCCCCATCAAAAGTATCTTTACATTCTTCTTCCCCCATCAAAGACATCTTAAACTTGGCTGTTTGATTCCTTTTTCATAGGGCTGGATTTCTCTAATGCCTCATATTCAGATGCCACCAAATAACAGTTATTTTTATTGCATTTAAAAGGCCCTATTCACTGTCAGTATTATTAAGTAAAACACACTGTGAACTGAGTATCATGCTTTACACCCAGTAATGACCTTACTGTCGGTTTGATGTTTTGCCATTACCTGCAGAAGTGCTCACTTTATACTACATTATTCACTAGCTCATATCAGGGGTGACTGACTCAACATGACGAGACGACAGTCAATGCTTTGCTCCACACCAGCCAGCTCTGCCGCTCATGAATGCTAATAGCAGCACTGTGAAGTGACTTGTGGAAGAGGGGCTTGTGTACAGCCTGCATTGCTGCAGGCATCTCCAAAGTTATCATTTTTATGAGGTTGCTTAGGAAGTGATGAATTTCAGATGCAAAGGATATTTTACAGGGCATTGCTACTAAAGTGTGCTATGAGATATTTGTGACTCTTTTGATTGCTTTAGGGCTATATCTAATATTGTGAGTCACTAACTCGAGTGCAGAATGTTCTAATGGCATATTAATATTAATGAAAAAATACTGGGAGATCTGAAGACAGCCTGAGCACACCAGTAATTCTTCTACTTGTAATTTTGATGAAGAAATGGCTAACTGAGCATTGAAAGAGTTAGTGCCAATGAGACAGTAAAATTCTCTTTCAAGGAGTAAATGGTTTCATTTATTGGACTCTTTCTGTAATTTGGATTTTTTAAAAAATAAGTAGATCTTATTTATTCACTGTTATTATTTTAAATTTGTTCTCATTTTAATATGAGTACCTCTGTATTCTTCTAACATGTTTAGTAAGTCTTTGCAGCAAAATAGAGAACATTTAAAAAAACTTATTTTATTATTAGAAAATTATTTAAACACAATTACTGGAGATGTTACAATGTATTTGTTATAGAAGATATTCAACCTCCCACTTGAGACCCCAAAGCTGGAAGACTGGCCCTGTTTTTATTCTTAAATTAGCTTATGCTGCCATTCAATGCAACTGTGGTACGCAGGGTCTCATAGAGTTTACAGTTCCGTTGCGTTAGCTGATTAGTACATTCCTTCTCATTTATGTGAACTTTCTTTTGATCATGATGTTTTCAAGATGATTTTGCCATTCTACATATCATAACTTTTAAAACTTTTACCTAGATCTATGTCTTATTTTTAAAAAATCTCTGTAATGAATGGGGAGTTCTTTAAAATGTTTTTCAAATAAAGGGATAGACTTTCTTTAACCACCTAGTCTTCCTGTCAGCATCCGAGACCTAAAACCTCTCTGCTTAATAAGTGAACGTCCCTGTCTATCTGAAGATATACCACCACTGAGAGGCAATGGCACAGGAAAACATGGCATCAAATACGAGGAAGAGCTCCATTTTGGAGGCTGGATGGATCTGAAACTGGTGTTTTCTTAGTCTTCAGAACATCTTGGCAAATCAAACTTGTCAGGCAGAACAAACATATTTAAAAATGGATGTATCCTTTGTAGACCATCAGTTGCCTGTTTTGAAAAACAACTACATTTCTGAAATCTCCGAAGCACCTGAGCGGGTGTTGGTTCATATTCTGAACGCTCCTCATGTGGCCTGGTCTTCTAGATTGGATGCCCATTTCGGAAGATCATGTTTAAGGAAACCTTCATGCGCTTGGAGTTATGCATTAAAATAACTGATAGGTGGGATCCATGTGGGTAACTGCTGAAAGAATACAGAAGGGCTACTTAACCTACAGCAAGCAGACTTTCTGAGAAGCTTTGTTTGCACAGATTAGTAACTCTTTTCCCTGGTGTTAAATCCTTATGCTTCTAGGATCCTTGAATCCTGAAGGAATAGGGGTAGATAAGGTATTCATGTGGGGCAGGACACTCCTTTGGGCAATGCCAAAGCAGCACAATCTTACTTACCTGAGCTGAATAAGCCCGAAAGGGTAGAATCCAAGTTAACAATTCACCTTAAAGTTGCAGAGTTACTATAAGGTAAACAATTATTCTTTTTTTTTTTTTTTTTTTTTAAATTTTATTTTAATTTCTAAACTCCAAAAGGTTCCATGGCAAAAGAAGAGCAGCCGGACTGCTTATGAAAGCAGGGCCATATTAGGCATTGAGCCTGTGAAGTGTAGCTGGGGTTCTGTCAGGGCCATGGTGCTACTGTACAGCATCTGTGCGTAGCTAGAGGACTCTACATCGCGTACAGTGTGGGCCCCCGTCTCGGTCCACATTCAGCACAAAATCTGCACACACAGCACCCAGGACCTTCTTGTTGATGCTTGGAGAACTTTACCCATTGTACCAAAAATGCCTGGTGGTAACAAAAAAACCATCAGGAGTCACTGCAAATAACTGCGAAGGGCAAGACTTGGTTTGTCACCATGGCTGCTGGCTGAACAGACTTAGTGAAATTGTGAGTCTAGTAGATGTCGTAACTTTTGGAGAATCAAATTTTCTCTGGAGTGTTCAAAAGTTTATAATTTCAGAAATGCTTGCGGGTATTTATTTAGGTAGAATCAGCTGTCCCTGCTGTTGCATCCGTCTGCATCTAGGTGCATATTTTTAAAACACAAGTCAAAGAATTCAGATGCTAGAAATCCAGGTCAGAGTTGTCATCTGCGTAAAAGACTTTATTTGGCCCGTGAAAGATCACACACAATTTTGGTTTAATCATCCGTTTTTGTTGTGGTGGAAGAGCTCTGTTTGTTCTGCCTTTCTCAGTTCCGCTGGTAGCAGTGGTCTTTGGTGCCTGTGAATCTGGGACATCAGGCAATTACGTTAATATGACACACTTCCTATTGAGATGTATTTGTTTATTATGTGGGTTTTTTTTTTTTTTTTTCTTTTCTGAAGAACTGTAATAATTGTCTATTAAATAGCCAACAACCATATCTGGCTAATATTCTTTGACTTTTAAACAAGAAAGATAATATTTGTGCAGGGGAAAAAAAAGTCAACCCTGGTCCTCTGTGTGGTCCTCACTACTGCTAGAGACTGCCTATAATTTTATTTGTTTCTTAGGATTTTGAACTTTAAAAAATGAGTAACATAAAACTTTGTGTGTCTTTGTGAAGATACATGAGAAGAACTAAATATACTTAGTATTTTATTGCTTGTTGGGATCAAATATCTAAGATTATAACATGGGAAAATGCTCTATGAAGAGCTCATTTGAACAGAAATAAATTTCTGTTTCAAAACAGTGCAACAATTCATTCATAAAAAAAGTTTTAATGGCCTCATAGTCTCATTAGAAAAGCTTTGTCTCTAACCAGAATGCTGAACTCATCTAGTGTAAACATAGTTTATGATGACAAAAGAACAATTTTGCTGGCGGAACTTCATTGCAAGTATACACTAAGCAATATGTAACTGAAGTACTTTCCCCCTTATGATATAACTGAAAAGGCATTATGGTTTTGTCACTTAAAAAAGAAATAGATCATCCTGCACACACCCTGCAGTACCAAACTGGTAAAAATTTCTAGTGCAGACCTGAGATCATACAGTTAAAGGAAAACAGCTCCATGGTATAGAGGCAGATATTTTAGTAATAAAAATACTCTTTTCCCTGTGTGAGCCACAAAAAACCTCTTTACACAGCTTTAAAACACACAGGCATGAAAAAAGGCTTCTTAATTTTCTTTTTTTTTTTTTTTTTAAACTGTATCTAAACTAGTTTGATCTATAGCTAATTCTTTGAAAGCACTGACAAAGATGTGAATGTTTTTGCTGAAAGATATTTGGGACAGCCATTACTTGACTGGGATTAGTGGACCAGAGAAAGCTTTTCAGCATGTACCAGGCAGGATCAAACTGAGATCATTAAGGAATCTTTGTGCAGATTCCAAAGCATAATGAGGTGAAATGTGTGTCTCTATATATTTATTTACCACTGTTGTATGGTTCAAAGAAAGGCCCATATAATGTTTTTCCTGGTCTAAGAGGTAGCTTTATTGTCCTCCATTGGAAAGTTCATGTTGGTCCAGGAAGCGGGATTTGGACTTCGTTTGTTACAAAAACATGTTTTATTGCATTCTGAGTAATTTCCGTTGGCAAAAATTATGCTTTTGAAAGAAGGGTAAATAATGCTTTGTGGAGCTTCAGCACCTCTCAGAGGAAACCTATCTCTCTTCATCAACTTATGAAAACATAAAACTAGGAAATGTAGCTGTTGTTTATGTGTGGATTGTTGAATTATTGTGAGTACTGATGCCAGCTGTAGCTCTTAACAACTATCGGCTTATCTCTGTTGATTTATGTTGATCTACTACCATGCTTTGGCAACTGAAGCACTGAGATGTGTTTTCAAGTGTACTACTACTCTGTGTCAAAACAGGAATCAGCAGATTAAAGAGGGAGTAAACCCAGAGAGGAGAAATGGGTCGAACAATGCAGTTGTTGCTCGAGCCTTTGAAAGGCTGTGTTGTGTGCTCCCCGAGAACCCCAGCTCCTACTGGGAAGAAATGGAAGTAGAGAGGACAACTCAGCCTATAGTGGGATAACATTTTCACACGAGTTATAGATGTGTTGCTTTAATGTGTCAAGCACTGGTATCACTGTTCGTACTAGGTCATCTTGCGTTTACTATTGCATACATCTCGTAGTGCTATGTAAGCATGAAGTTGTGCTGCTCTGGACCCCCATTCCTCTACAGAAGGAAACAAATTAGAAATGAAATGATTGTTGAAATATTTAACAAAACCATGTAGCAGGACTAAGTTTGAGACGTATGTATCTGGGGCTTGACACTGTACATAGCCTGTGCACCGTGGAAAATATTTTTTTTAAATCAAAATGGGGAATTGGCAGAAAAATACAAGGACCCAAACCCAGGGGTTTAGATTTTACATAGGATAGCTACTGTGAAGCATTAATTGCTGATGACCTTTTCCCTTCCAACTATTTTCTTTTAAAGTCAATGAGTGAGTCTGACAATGGAATAATAGTTTCTTCCTTATTAGAAAATGTGTAAGTTTAGGAGATCATTATTTATGCAGTGTTGTGCTGTTTGGAAAGATGCATCTGTTCTAAGCTTTTGACACTATCATTTGGAGTGGATTTGTTGCTCATGGTGGATGATTATGGTTGCTCCCGTGGACAAATTTGGTGTGATAACTTAAGTCTATGCCTTCTGCACAGTAGGCATCTTGTCTTTTTTTGCTTGATCGGAGATGAACAGGTATATGGTTGGAACTATCTGCTGAGTTTTGTATGCATGTATTTTTAAAATAAATCGAGTGAGCAAGGAACATCAGCTCTGAAGCTGTGTTTTCCTCGGCTACTCAAGCAGTCTCTGGAATGCAGTTTAAGACGAATATCTGTAGAGATGTCCCTGAGTGCAAAATATGGGCTACCATGGGCCCTTGTGTCTGTTCATAAGACTGCAGCCAAGCCAGCTGCATGCTTTTTGCATACTAATGGCTAGTTGGCTTGGAGAATTGTAGTTAATTAGCAACTACACCATTGCTTGGTTTTTGAGACTGTTGAGTCTTAAGATGGAAGAGTGCCTTGCCCAGCAAGAGTGCCTAGCCTCACTAGATTCTGAAAGTGGATTTGTGACATGAACCGATCACTATACAGGGAGTAAGTAAGAAAAGAACAACAGAGACGGTCACTAAGAAGTCACATGCTGAAGGGTCTCTGTTGAACTTGATGGACCTGGTGTGCTCCCTGGCTAATCCCGTCATGCTGTGTGACACTTTCTAAAAAGTCTTCTGCTCCCTACCTGTTAAAGTGGATGTAGCACCTAAGGTATTTGTCAGTTATCAGCAGGTAGGTGATGGGCAGGGAGACGGATAACACTATCATATATATTCTGGGAGATTTGCCCTTTGCCAGCACACTGGCATAACAAGTTAACAGGGAGCATCTGAGTTGCTGTAACTATTCATGTGCGTACTGTAAGACCATGGCAAACATAAGGTAATATAGCGTACCTAACGAAAGAGTTTTTTAATATAACTTGCATGACTTTCTGGAGGACTACAGAAAATCCCTGGACATGCAGTAACCTAAACTGTGTGTCTCAGCTGCAACATTTCATTGGGGAGGTGTTGGGGGGGGGAAGGTAAGTAACGAAACAGAAGCGTGTATTCAGTATTACTGTCACAGACTGGGACAACAGCGCGAAGGACAGCATCCCTAGTCTGCAGGCATTGCCAGGCATAACTCTTGCTAACACAGGTGGCATCCTTACAGCATTGACTTCAGTGGGACCTTTGGTGATTGCAACACATCAAGATTTCACTGTTTGTTCTTGCTCTGGTCCACACCCACTTGAAAGTTAAATAGATAAACACTTGAATGCACCCACTAACTTCAACAACTCTATCCATGTGTGTAACCTTAGGTGTGTGCTGAGCTGGGACTGCCTCTCCTGAGTGTTTCCGCAGCACCCACTGTGAAGCATTGTTTCCTACCAAACTGTGTAGAGTCTTCTTGTTTGCAGGCTCCTGAATTTCAGTGCAGATATTCAAATGACTATTCAAATGCAATAACTTCATCTGGAGCCAAAATGAGCTGTTACTGCCAATAGTACGAACGATCCACAATCCACTCTTTTTGGGGCTGAGTTTATTGGGGTGGACTCCGAAGACAGTCTTATCTTCATGAAAGAGTTGTTTAAATTGGTTGAGAAAGTTTGTTTAGTCAAATGTATTCCATCCTCTGCGTAGATACTGCAAATAAAATGAAGGGCTTTCATGGCAGATTTTGTAGTATAACCAAACTAGGTTTTAAACTCAAGGAAACGAAGTAGGCTGGCTTGATGGTTGGGGAACTACCCTGAGACCTGACAGCATTGAATTTAACGGGCTTCCTATAGGAATTTGAGGTATGCTTCAAACCTGACTATTTAATTTTTGCCCAAGCTGAGGATTGCAATGCTGTGGCTACTCTGGAACTAGGAGCAAGCTCCATTTACCCTCAGCATTGTTGGTGCTTATGTCTATATTTGCAGAATGGGGATAACAGCACTTCCTAGCTCACAGAGGTTTGGTAAGGAGACATACATCAACAGTAGCAAGCAGCCCAGATATTGCAAAAACAATCACCATATAAGTTTTGAAGACAGTAAAATTTGTGCATTTAGCTCAGATGGACAAAACCAGTGTGTGACAAGAAGAGCTCTGAGTTAATGAGAAGGCCTGATGGACTGTATTTAGCATTGCCCTTTCTTTCCAGCTATCTCTTCCAGGGGCAAAACTGCCCAGTGTTTGTCTGTCAGCAGTTTTGTCTTTCACCTCTTACTCTTGTAAGCTCTTGCAATCCTAATCATCTATCTATGCATGAATAAGGCCATGATGGATGAATTGCTTGGGCATGATGGTGGGCTCACAGAAAATTCAAGACTCAGACCAAAGTTCAAGGAAGTTTTTGTAAACCTGTTGGACATCTTTCTGTAAGAAAGAGCAGAATCTCTATCAGCCTGTTACTGCTAATGGTCTACAAAAATTCTAAATTACACTAGGAAATTTGAAGAAGAAGAAATAAGAGGGGAAATGATTAAGTGTGGGCAAATTAAAGGAGCCAGGATGTTGGCCACCTTCATGGAAAGTTTGAATTTGTTTCCAGCTTGCTTATGAGATTTTTTGTGATGTTATTCTCTTGTGCATTCAGTACCTTAAAAAAAAAAAAAAAAAGTTCAACAGAGCTCCACCATGGTCATTGCCACTAGCTCTTATTTGTTTGGCTCCAGAAAAGGAAGTATGTCAAGCATTGTTTAATCAAAGGAAAAAACAAAAAGTTTATCTGTAATCCTTCATATTGTCTCACTCTGTACATACTGCCAATAGGAAAGGAGGCTGTGTTCGCTATAGAATAAAGAGGTGTTGTATGTGTTGGCAAAGGAAATTCCTAATTATCCTTTCTGTTCTGCTTTGGGATTCTGTTTCTGAGGTGAGCTCCAGAGACATTTCTTGGAACTTTATAGGCTCTTGGACCGGAGCAAACTGATGGTTTGAGATTTCCAGCCCACCTCTTGGATGAGAACATATAGGTCTGCATGTCAAGCAAAAGACCTGCCTCTTGTCTGTTATGCTGGAGAGAATTTATTGCCTTGGAAAAATGAGTTGCTTTCTATCCAATTCTGTTGACATAGTGGCATTCCTAAGCTCGCCTGTTGGCACCAGCCAAGCAAATGCCAGGAAACTCGTAACGTTCTTAGAGGAACAAGGCTTTTGCTTTGAATTTCCTGTAGAAATTCTTTTAAAAAATCCTCCCTGTGATTAACTGGTCTGAAAATTTAACTTTGTGTAGCAAGTTGGATATCTTCAAATAGGTGATTAAAGAAAAAAAAAAGCCTTTGCAGTTTCTAAGGTAGAGTTATTTTTTTAGTATTCCTATTAAACTAGGGCTCTCGTATAACTACAAATGTTACGAAAATTGACTAATTTCAGAACAGCATCTTTCCAGCTGTTTTCTTTACTCTGAAATGTGGTTCTCCTACATCTTGAAGGCCTGTGTCCAGCTTGTGAAAATTTATGAATTTTGATAAACCATATATGTCATTGTTCCATACACTGTACTTCCATCAAATCAATAAGAGAACTTAAAAAGCTTGGGATGGGACATTGCCAAGGATGCAGTCCCAAGATACACAATAAACTGCAAATTTTTTGTATAATCATATGAATGCCTTTTTCTCCCAGTCTCCCAGCCATATGAACTTTTGTGCTTTTCAGAACATTATATTTAACAGTAAATTATCAAGAAATGTCTACTGTGAAATGTTGGAGTGATGGGGATTTTTTTTTTTTTTTTTAAAGATGTACATTTTTTCTTTAAGGACAAAACACCCTTTCTAAAGAGGCTTTTAACACTTCATCTTTCCCACATTCTTTATTCTTTCCTTTTGCTCCTGGGATGCTGACAGGAAAAAACCTGAACTATAAAATGCATTTTCACTTCCTGCATTTCATTGTTTAGTGGAGTTATAGTGCTATGTCTTCCAGTTTTGGAAGCTCTTTGTGGCTGCATCTAATTCTGAGCATATATGTAGCTTCATATTGCTGTGTTGCAATGCGCTTAGATGTCTTGCTGAATTACAGTCAGAATGCTCAGAAATAAACCCTTGCATATATTTAACCCACCCCTACACCTTCTTCCCCCCAAAACTTAGCCCACTTCTCTCTGTGTATTTTGAGTAATCTTGAGTAAATTGTAGAAACTATATGAGAAATGCAAAATGATAGTGACTTCCAATCTCCTTGTCATCAATGTTTTGAGGTCACCAAAGAGGCACAAGTTCATTAGCCACCTAATATTTAGAGGAATGCTTAAACAGCAAGAACAAGATACTGATGACTGGGTCAATAGAAATGAAATATATGTAGGTTGCTGCGTGGATTCACTGGTCACTTACTCCCCTGCAACCCATAAAATTTTTATAAAATTAAGTGATTTGCTTCTCCTAGTGTGGTAGCTGGCTCTACTTGGAAAAGTGGAGTCAAGAAAAAGTACAAACTGTGATGCTTGCATTTCAGTTTTCTGCAGAAGCATCCCATGTACATGTATATGACAGTGTCTGTCTCCCCAGTATGAGCTGAAACAGAGGGGCATGCCCCTGCTGTGAGTTCAAAGCTGAGCATCCTCTGTTCTTGTTGCCTGGTGACCTGGGCTAGACGGTGTGTTAGTTTTTCAAAAAATATGAAGTGTATCTAACATGTAAAACAGTGAAAAATGCAGCCAAACAGAGAACATTCAGAATTGTTCCCCAAAAGCTGTGAAGGCCTTGTGTGGGTAACATTAAAGAGCTGGGGGTTGATGAGAGCTGAGGATGCCTCAGCAGCTCCACCTCCTTCCTCAGAGAGCTGCCTTTCTGCTGGGACCCATCGTCATCTGAGCTGCCCCACAGGTATGTCCATGTCCCCCATGTCCCTGGCTGAGTCTGACCCCCTGATGGGATTTCCTGGCCTGACCATGGACAGCCCCATGGCTACGGACTGGCCTGGTGGCAGCGGCGTCTGGGCTGAGCCCATTACAGCCCCATCCTGGGCCGATGAGTGTGTAGTGGGTCTGCTCTTGGGCTTCCTGATGGACATGTGACTGGGATCTACAGCTTGTTCCTCGAGTGAGCAGTCTTGTGCCATCTGGATAAGTTAACAGGAGCTCTTCGACACGTGGTTATTCTGGTGGAAGAGGCTGCCACTAGTCATAGCAATTTCTGCTTTTAAAATTGAGGGACTGTTTAACATTTAACATTTGTTCACTGACTAACAGAGACTGTTACAAAATACAGATGTGTGCACGCAAGTGTGTTCTCTGGTGCTCATGCCAAAATTCTTGGTGTGGTGTACGAGTTACTGACTTGTGGCTAGACTGGCCACTGAGTTGCCTTAGGAGCCTTCCAAACCAAGGAGCCCAGGAACTGGCAGGGCTATATTGATTTGCTTTAATTCCCCTACGGAAGACAAAATGAGAAATATTGCATCACCCTCAGCAGACTGACTTGATTTTTGGTTTTAGTTATTTGTAAGGCTCAGAGGAGTGGCTGTGCTGTTTTCAGAGCAGATTATTACTCCCCCTCCCCAATAGGGAAATCATGATGTTTCCATTCGTTGTATTGTGTCATTGAGCGGGATTCCAGGTATAATGAAAAGAGCAGAGATTATTTGAGCTTCATGAGTAAAAAAGCACATTTCGGAAGGCATCTGCTGTGAGCTACCCTGCAGTCACCAGGGAGAGAAGAGCCTTCTTGGCAGGCAGAAAGGGAAGAGACTGCCAGCAACAGGAGAAGGAAAAGAGGGAGATGTTCCCAGTAGTATTACAGTCCAAATTCCTCTTCCCTCCATCCTACTAGGCCATTGTTAATTAATCATCTGTTGGGAAATGTTACATTCCCATAGGCCCTGTGTCAGTGTCATCCTTGTACCTTGCTGCTTCCTAGCAGCTACTTCCTGGGTTTCTCCAGATAGTTGTTGCTTGTCCCTCGATTTTATAGACGAGAAAGCTGCAATCTGAACATCTGATTTGTGGGACATTAAGTCTTATCCTAGAGGAAGCTGAAGGACCTGGTGAAGTGCAGACTTTGGGAAGTTTGGCAGAGAACAGTGCCACCAGTGCCTGCACCCCTGCAGCTGGGCAAGGAGGTCTTTACACAGAGGCTGCTCAGATGACTCTGAGGGATGAGAAGTGCCACAGAGGAAGTACAGGGCTTTCCCAGTGTGCCTCTGGAGAAAATTCTTCTTCAAAACCAAGTACAGCCCTGGAAAAAGTCCTGAACATGGAAGCCAGGCCTATTAGCTAAATACATAAACAAGGGGATCCTCAGAGTCAATGGCTGGCACCTCTGCTGTCCTTTGATCTGCTCTTCCATACTGGGGTGGAGAGATGCTTAGTCCTTGCCTGCTCCCTCCCCCACAAATGCACACACATGAGCATTCAGGTCACAGGCTGAAGTGTAACTTGAACTCGCTTTGTACCTGTTAGTTCAGAGCTGCAAACGTGCTGAGCTCAGGGCTTCCCTATTCCCTGACCGATTTGGAAATGCCAGGGAAGATTCAAATTTGCAGATCCTTTTGTTAGAGGGACTGCCTAGCCTGACCCCAGCTATATGCAAATTATTTGCTTTGCATAAGCAGGGACTAAAAGCCTAAATTGTACATTTAAATTCATTAAAAAAAAAAATCATAAGGCATTGAGCTACAACTTCTTTCCTCAATCTCTGCACCCGCTGGCAGAGACGAGGGATACAGTGAGAGGGTTGGTGTGTTCTCACCCACAGGACCTGAAGTGGCTCCGGAGGAGCCTGAGGAAAAGAATGGTTGTAGCTCTGTCAGAAATGGCGTGGTTCTTTGTCTGCTCCTGGTGACCTCTGTCATTTCCTCTACTGCTCTACAGGTAACACCACAATGACGTAAGTGACCCCTTACAGTCCCACCAGTCTGGGTAGATGAAATCCAGAGAAGTGGATATTTGGTCTGCTTTATTTCTGCTGCTTTGAGTGTTGCGTAGCAATCTCCGAGTCAGACAGTAGAAAACTAGGAACTGGAAAGCATCATTTGTTTGCAGAAGAGAAAAATGATCCTCATACCCCTAGTGTTACCACAGGATCCTCTTCCAAAGTTTTCTTCTGTTATTGCGTCCAAGGGTTGGAGATCCATTGACTGTTTGTAGGTAAGTTTATTATAAGATGGCCTGATAGCTGTGCTTCTCCTCTTCCACAGTATAGCCCTAAACATAGTTCTAATACAGATGAATATTTTAAGGTATTAATATATACATATTTAGTCTAATATAATTTCTCAGTTTCACCAGTTTGCTCTAAGAAACTGTAGATCTTTCCCCTTTTCCTCTGCACTCCTGTTGCTCTGCTGTATGTAACTCAGTTCCTCCTAACGTATATTGCATTAGAGATGAGCCTCCTTGCAGGTCTTGAAGGTCTTGCCAATGTCATTTGTCATCCCCAAGGAAGTGCAACTCAGCCCTGTGCATCCTAGCAGGCTTTGGGAAGAAAATACACTTCAAGCGAAAGGTCAAGAAGGAGCAGCTGCAGCAGGCTGATAGCCAGCTGTGATAAGAGATCAAACACAGCTGAACAAATGCAAACATCCAAACAGTGTGGAAGCAGGAGGTCATGGTAAATCATGTACAGTAGCAGAGACTCCTTCTGTCCTGAAAATTTACTTGATCTTGATGCTAGTCTTTAATTCTTTTCCCAAAATTGTCAAGTTTAAGGTCTGTCATTTTCTATAACAATCATATGCTTTTCAGAGCTGTTTCCAAAGGAATAGAAAGGTAAAATTACTGTGTCAGGAAGGAGCTCTAGAATCACATGAAGGAAAAAAAAAAACAACAACCAAAGAACCTCCAAACTGATCGTTCCATTAAAAAAGCAGCTGTGAGTTGTGCCAAAGTTTAGTGTAGAGCTGTAAATCTCAAATATACCTTGAAAACTCCTTGCTTCCTCTGCTTGGAATGTGGCCACTACATTTGCTTTGAAAACTTTCCTTTCGTTTCAAAGCAGTTTGCAAAAAGTCACCATATGGAATGGCAGCATTTATAAAGTGCCATAGAAATGGAAACTCTAGTGCTGTTTTGTCTTCACAATGCTTGTCTTTACTTTTTATTTCCACAGAAATACTAAAAGCTTAAAATTCAAAACAGAACTTATTGTTGTAAGATAATGCACATAGTTTCTAGAAGTATGCTTTCTGTGTTTTTCCTCAAATATCTCAAACAGCTGGTTAAAGATGCTGGCCAGCAAGCTTAGACTTGTGGATGTAACCGCACTGTTCCTTGCTGCACAGTTTCTTAGAAGCGGGACCCCAAGCTTAATCTATGTCCCCAAAGGGTCTTTTGGCCAAGTGTAGCTTTTTGACATTTTTTATTTATGGGGTATGTGTTAACTGAGTAGTATTTTATTTATTATTGAAATTTTTAAGGTATGAACACACCGTTTTGTTTTAGTAATCTCATTCCACATTAACACAGCTTCTGAATGAATGAACTGGAGCCTCAAGCCAAAGCTGAGATGAAACCTGAAGCCTCCTGAAGAGCAAACAGCAGTACAATTTAACACCTAACGATGAGAAGCGAGGAGTACTATAGCTGGTCTTCACAAGGCTTTTGTCCCATTTTTTCTGCTTGTGTCTATATGATCAGGTGAGGGGAGGGCTGGGGCACAGGTTAGAGCACTCTCCTTTGATCATTTAATTGCTAGCATGCTTCCAGGCATGGTTTTGGTCAATGGCAACTAGTACGTGTCTGGGTAGTGCTTTGACATGGTTCAGGCACAGCATGGCCCAGGATTATTCCTAATAAGCAGTTTGGACAGCGATACTCTTTTGTGGGAGAAAAGAGAGGCAGATGGGGTGTGGGAGAGGCATGCAAACCATGGTATAAATTCTGAGCCAGAAAATGCAATTCTGCTCTATTTGCTTGTGTAGTTGTAGCCTTTGATCACCAGGTTCATGAGAATGCATCTTGTTGGCTTTAGTGAGGGAAAGGTCAGACTCTTAGTTGCATCTTTGCTTAAAGAGGCTTCATCAAGCAACTCTCTACTATTTACAACCACTTCCCTTTACTTTCTTCTAATCTTTTTTAGAACTGTAGTTTCTTTCCATGGCCTCCTTTCCTTGAATTGCTGTGCAGCATTTGCCTTCTTGTCCTTGACTGTAACTGCATCATTAAACAGCAATAAGGTGATTTACAAAATTTGCAAGGACCTTCAAAGATATACTAGACCTGCAGTATGGGCCGGTCCCCGTCTCAACAGCCATGGCAAACTATGGCATTGTATTGGCCTAGAGTCACCAGCAAGGAAACTGGACTGTTTCTCAAAACAAATATAGCCACAGAGAACAAGAAGTTTCACCACCTCTGCCTTAGGGCGTGATGGTCAACTTCTGTTGACATCAGTGGAAAGACTCTTCTTTTTGAAAGAACCACTGAATCGGACCATTACTCAGAAGGAAAAGTCACATTTATTAAGTCACCCACACCTCTTCTTATGTTTTCCTTGGACATCTGAACTATCGGACCTTCTGAGAGCAGATCACGTCTTGAGATGATGGAAGAAGACAGTGTAACCCAGTGACTGACTGTTTGGTATACCCGTCATCTGCTGCTGGTGTTGCTTAATTCTAGATGTGATGCATTCATGCCAGAGTGCTAGCAATGCAGTTGCACATTTTTTATATAGCAGGTCCAGTACGCAGTACTGTTTACATTTGGGGCACTATGCAGATGGAATTTTGTTATAAAATTACAAATGCTTTTCCAAATATGAAGTTTCTTCTGAGGTGGCAACTGTAATCTGCTGCCCACCTACCTCTCTAGCAACTAGTTTTCAAGTGCTAATCTGTTTTGCTGGATCCCATCCAAGCACGACAGTTGTGGTGAGAACTGAGTCAGATTCTCTGGTGGCTCTGAAATTTGTCATCAGATGTGTCAGAGCTCAACCACAATATCCCTCATTTCTCAGAATAGGCTTCTGATGGTCTCTCTCAGGGTCATGTCCCTGTTAGAATCCCAGCGGTCAGGCCTCCACACCACATTTCTGTAACTTTAGATCTCATGCTAGATTTCCATTATTTTCCCACAAATATAGCAGGAGGAAAGAATGGGATGCTAAGCACAATGTTGTTGAAATATTTTCTGGTTTAGTTGTGTGAACTTCCATCAGCTTTACTGAGAGAAGCAGAAGAGGCAATTGGTGAAAACTGTTAAAATGCAAAGACAAAGACAAGCCGTAACCTTCTCCCAGGCACTGAGCAGCAGGGTCAGCAGCAAAGTTCTGCTTTTCCAGTCAGTTTAATTAAAAAACGTAAACTACCATGGCTCACTCACTTAATCCCAAAGCCTTTCCTATAAAATCAGACAGCCTAGGCTTCCCAGGAGCAGCATTTTCCCCTTTGCCAGCACTATGTTAAATAAAAGACCATAACAGCACAGATTTTTACCGAAGGAGGAAGAAAGCAGAAAAGCTAGAGAGCAATTTGGAAAGCCTGAACAACTTGTGCACTATCCCTTTCCCTTCAACTAGAGTGTGCTGGCCTCCTCTAAGGGCTGTGGGGCCCTGCTGGAGTAGTCAGTTGTTACTCTTCCTGTCCAAATGAGCCCCACTTGGAGTCTGTTGGCTGCCTCAGAGGATTTTGATAGGTAAGAAGGGATGAGGCTTTCTGGAGCCTCCACAGCTCCCTCTGGACAGAAGGAGTCATTGTTCTCCACCAGGAGACAAAGGCCCCTGTGAGTTATTGTTGAACTGTAGTCGAATAGGAAGTGATACTCTTGCTTGCATGGCTCTTTTCTAGCCTTTACAGCTATTTGGGGCTGCTACTGGACTGTGCTGGCCCTCAGCTTGCAATGGTCTTTAGTGGGTTTCAGCTCCTTTGGATGAGGTGGAATAACAAATGGGATCTGCAGAGTCTGTCACAGAAAGGATGCTTCCTAAACAGGTTTTTTCTTCCCTTTGCCAAAAAAAAAAGTGAGGTTTGGGGAACTTCTGCTCAAGAAAGTTTCTTTATCACAACATTGACTGAGTTGGCACCTACCCTTTGGGCATTTGGTGTGTTTGGGTTTCAGGTGGTTGTCTTGTATTTTTATTAATTTCACAGCTCCCTCATCGATAAATGTAGCTGATTTTAACAGAAAAAGCGACCAAACTTTGCCAAGCATAGATAGAAAGCAACCACATTTAGTCTGGCCTTTGCCAGTCTGCTTTCCTTCTTTCCAATAGTGCTTTTTCCCTGCTGGGATTCTTTCTGGAACTCTGTGGAGGGCTTAATCCTTTCCTTCAAGCTTTAAGCAACCAGGCTCTTCTCCTAAGGCAGTGGCTGCAGCAGACAGTTTTCAACTTAAAAGGGCAAAAAACTGTGGGTCAAACATCCATGATGAATCACTACAGTCTTTAGAAAATGAGACATCAGTGGGAGCTTTGATTTTGGCAAGTTTGTAAAATGAGGCTTTTTTTTCATCAGTAACCCAGCTGTTACCCTCAATCTGACTGCTCTGGGATGTTCTGTGCAGCAGTCCCTGCTATCTGAGAACCTGGACTAAGGTTTTTATAGCAAAAACCTTTCCAAGGGCCTATGTCATGAGACAATTTTGCAATTGCAATTAGTGTAACAGCAGAATTTCTACTGAGCATGTTTTTACATTGGGTTGAGGGTATCTTCACTGTATTGCCTTAATTCAGTTTCCCAGTGACAATCAAATTCAGGCAGGTTTCTTTGTTTTAAAATACGAATCTGAATTTCTTTAGGAAGTGTCCAGCTACTTCAATAGTATCTTCAGCAGCTTTTAAAAACCAGATAAACATTTCTGTATGATGACAATTTATGGCAATGTAATAATCATTTAAGAACCTACAACTCCCACCCCTACAACAGGCAGCCAGTAAGAAGAAGATGGTGAGATACCCTATGGAGATGTTACTGGCATGTATTTGTAATCAGGTGGAATCCATTTTATTGCCAGACCTCTGTTTAGCAGCAGCAGGTAAAATCAAAAGTATACAGATGCGGCTGTCGAATGTGTCCCAGTGGAACATGAGTGGCTGGATGGGTGCTTGATGCAATGGATGTGGGAAAATCCACGACAACTAATTTGAACTAGATCTGAGTAACCTTTTCCCCCACACTGTGGCAGGATTAATGACAATGGCAATAAGCCAAACAGTTCCTTGTTTTTTTTATTGTTAGTGATAATAATAAGAAGAAATAATTATATGTGGGGCACATATGGACTAAAGAATATGTGTGTGTACACAAACATGTATACGCAGTTTGAGGTGACAGATTACTTAGCAAATCTATGGGAAACATAGGCCAGTGTCCAGAAGCCTTGGTCTGTGAGTCCTCCTGCAAGAATATTCTGTTCTGAATCATCAGCAAGGCCTTTTGCTTCAGCAGGGTTTGTCAGCTCTCTCAGATGATACTCTGTGTTGATCATCTGTTTGTGATAACAGGGGCGGAAACGCCAGAAGGAACAGATGAACTCCTCAGAAGCAAGCTTTCTATTTTTGTATAAATATCCTTTGCAATAAAGTGAAAGGAAAAGAAAATACAGCAAATCTGTTATACAGTATCAGCAAAACTGTTGCTAAGTAGAATGTTTTTATGAGCAGTCAGCAGATTGCTGAGGCTCAGGCATTAGCCTAGTGACCATATAACAAATTACAGTCATAATATAAGAGTCAGTTCAGTTTCACCATCTTGTGCTTGTTTTAATGGCAAATAAAGACCTTCTGTTTTTCAGGTAGTTTGTTGGGGGTTTTTTTTGTTGGTTTGTTTTTTTTTTTTCCCCAGTGAGGAATCATATTCCCTTTTTCTGGCATCCAGCAGACTGCAACTTAAGTCAAAGATAGAGGGTTTCACAAAGACCTCATTATCTTCTTCTGATTTATTAGTGTGATTTTGCCTTCTCTCCATACAGATAAGACCCTTAAATCTCTTTGCAGGCTTTTGTGTTTAGACTCCTCCAAGGCAACAGCTTAGTGAACATAACATGTAGCTAACCTAAATTTTACAACAAATACCCTTTCAGGATTTTTTTCTTTTGTATCCAGTGTAATTTTTGGGCTCTGTGTGTGTGTGCAATAGTCTTAACTAATCAATTCAAAAAGTGATGGTTTTGCCTGAAGTCCAATGAATTTTCTACTGTCCAATTCATGTCAAAGCAAATTAGTTGAAAAACTTCCATGGGGCCCAGCAGAACTGGATCAGGCCCCACACCTTTAACAAAACTCACATGGCTTACAGGGCAGAGAGAAAAGTTATAGTTTGCATTTGCTTACAAAGCTGGGGGAGGAAAGCATACTCTTAGCAGCTACTAAATGGAGTTTATGCCTGAATTGTTTCTGGTTTGAACTGTCAAGGGAGAACACAGCACACTGGCTACATGTGGATCCATTCATTGTCTGCAACAATCAAGACAGAGAGGATTTTACCCTTTCAGACAACTAAGTTCCTCTCCAGACAGCTAAAGGAGATAAAATAAGATCAGGAAAAGAGACATTTTTCATTATCTTCCCATTATCTTTTATCCTTTGTAGCTCTAATTTTAGGAGAACAGCTCTTTCTGACGAAGGGTCTATGCACCAGTGCTATTAGCTGAGAGATGCTCATGTTGAGCGGAGCTTTTACTGTGCTGTGACTTATCTTCTATTTTAAAATGCTCTGGACTAATGGCATTTGTGGCAAACTAAAGCAAGCTGCAGAATCCTGCCTACAATGAATAAGTACAGGGGATCTGAGGTGTCTTGTATTTATATATATTGCATGCCCTGCCCACGTATATAATTTAATGTTAATAGAAATATTTCTTAACACGGTAAAGATGGGTTGCACTGATTAAGTTTTGAGGTTCAGCTTGCTGTTTTCACTTACAAGACACTCTTAAATGTAAAACATTCAGCTAAGTTTTTCAAGTTCATGATCTAGAAGTCTAGGAAAAAATGTGCAGTAGATGGTTGTTTTTTTCATGATTCCCACACTCTGGTCACACCTCAAAAAGTATTGACGTTTGAACAGTTGGAGAGCATCCATCTTCTCTTGCAAGGCTGCATTTCATCTGTAACATCTGGTGTAAATAAGTAAATTCCTTTTAGATGCTGAATTCTTGTTCTTTTGAAATACTTTGCAAATTTTCCAAGGTTGAATTTTTTTCCTTGCTTGTGGCTTATGTTTGATTGCAGTTAATGAGTATTGTGTGTTTGGGACAGAAATCCTCTCCTGTTTTACCTGAACAGAAATTACTCCTATGTGTGTGCCTTTTCAGCATGAGGTAGGTTATAACTAAACAGCACATTTCCATAAAGCCTCCTATTAACAATTTTCCTATTTTCCTTTTAATAACAAACCCCTGAAGAACACATACAAATGTATTTAAATGGCTTTCAGCATTTAGATGAGAGGATGAGAGCTGCCAGCAGGGTTATTGCAGCCCAGCTACAATCTCTTTCAGCCATTGCAACGCTGGCAGGTCAAATTGTTTCAGAAACCAGCTTGGTTACTGCCGAGACAAGAGTATGTTTAAACTTATTTTTCAACACAGGTTGGAAAAATCATGGGGGCCTCCTTAGCTGAGAGATCTCAATTTAGTTGAGGGATTTACAGCTGAGGTGCTACTCTGTGGGCCATGAGGTCTGAAGAAATCGTACTCTTTGTGGGGGCTGTCTGATAAAGAGCTCTGATCATCTCATTGTTTGCCCTGCTCCCTCCTGAGCCCAGGGTACTGGCCACCCTGCGACCATCTGGGGCAGTTCTCTGATTTTGGGGCCCATTCCTTACGTTTGTATGCTCACAGGCTTTACTGCCTTGTTTGCTCAGTGGAACAGAGAACGCCATGAGACATAAAGAAATATTTGCACTCTGTTAGCAGTTTGCTACACTAGGAAAATTTAGGCAGAAGCCATTGGGATGCATTCTCAGCAGGTGAAAACTGGCAAGGCTTAGATGAAGGGAAAGGTGCTTTGCTCTGCAGCAGTTGAGGATTTGCTGCTGTATGTCCAATAAGATATTGAACATTAAATAAAATCTCAGACTAAAAGTGAGGGCAAGTTTTTAGGGAGAGCTATCGTCTTACCTCTCTCTGTTACTAGTGATAGATTTAGGGAAAACGGATGAAGTTTTAGGGCGCACTCAGAGAAGTGTTTTTGTGCTTGAAAACTTACCTATTGTCCAGTTGCTACAGTGAGTCCAATAAAAGACACTACTTCTCTAGAGAATTTGCTTGTTTTTTATATGCTAAAGCAAGTAAAGCAGTGTTTGCTTAGAAAAATTACATCGAGCACCAAAGATGAATTACTGCTTATGCATCTCCCTCTTCCACTGTGGATGTGGGAACAAACTCCCAGGCAATATTATCCCTAAATTAAAAGAAATGTGAATTGAGAGGTTCCAATCAGGTCTGTATAATTTAATGCTCATTGGAGACTATGCTTTTCACACGAATTTGTATGAAAACAGGTTTGGGAGCCCTAGTTCAGGTTTATAATCAAGAATGAATTGCAAGTGATACTTGCCCTATTTTGACAACTTCTTGGATCTCGGATGCATCAAGTGGTGCTGAATGGTAGTAATGAGTCAGGATTCTTCTGCCTCCAACAATAACATCTGCGCAAACCTGGATAAAATGAAAAAGTACCAGCTACAGGTGTATATTTTTAAAGTAAAAGAGACAATTAAAATCCTTTTGGATGACATAGTTTCCTCAGCCACTTTGAAACTTTCTAATAGAAGACTTTTAAAGATCCACTTGTTTCTATTGCCTTTTTGGCTTTAAATTTGTCTTTCAAATTATCGCTAAGGTCTATAGATCTGTATCTTACAGCCTGAGGATGAAACTGCAGGCGCAGGGTGTTGAGGTCAGGACATCGTGGTTTCTTTCTGCTGCTCCTTGTTCCTTAACCTTTTCTTTCTCTGTTCCTTCCTTCTTACTCGTTTCCCCTGCCCGGTGTGGGTTGTCCCTTTGCTGAAGTCCCTCTGAGGGTGTCAGTAGCTCTGCCATGGAGCACCTCTTACTGCTCTGGCCTTGGAGGTCCCTTTTTTTTTTTTCCCTTGGCATGTACTGCCCTTCCTCACACACTTTTCCTGAGGTGCCACCATCTTGGCCGCGGGGCTCAGCCGTGCCTTGCGGTGGGTCGGTTGGAGCCGGCTGGAACCGGCCGTGTTCGGCACTGGGCAGCCTTTCCTCACAGAGGCCGTGCTGCAGCCCCCCCTGCCAGCACCTTGCCATTTAAATCCAGTGCACCTCCCCAGCTTCCTGGTTTTTAGATCCCAATTATTGACTTCCAAAGTGTCTTCTACAGAAATATTTATCTATACAGGAATATGTATTAACCAAACTTGTCACCCCGTTAGGGGACATTAATTTAGTCATAACTTGTGTTCTGTTACTTAGACCCTATTTAGGACTTCTAGACTACCCTCCTGTTGAGAGGTCAAAAGCAGTTGTTATCTTTCTTAATACTTCTGGAGTATAAATTGCTTCAAAAGTGGCAAGAAGTGGAGGTCAAAAGGACTGGAGTTCAGCTCTCACTTTGCCTTGCTCAGTAGAAGGACATCTGTTCCCAGCTCTTCTCCATGTCCCTGGAAGACCTGTCTGCAGTTTGCGAGGCAGTGAAGTCCAAGGTGAGGTAGGGCAGATCTGCTGTCCTTCAGAAGAGTTAGTAAGTGCCAGAGTTTGGTTTGTATACTCTGTTTTCAGCAGCTGGAGGAATAGATTTGAAAGGGCTATGGCTGCAAACAAAAATTAAGGCCAACATTTTCAAGCATGGCCGTTGCATGCCCATATCCTTACAGCAGCTTTTCAGAAGCGTTCCACGTTTCATGCTCTCCGAAGGGAGCAGTGCTTATTAAACGAAACTTCTCTTTTTTAGCAGCCTTGTTCTGTAGCAGAAGGTGTAGATTTTGTGCCTGGATTTGTAAATGCTGGAGTGTAGGTTAATCTGCACTAAATTCTGTAAGCTTTCCCATAGAAGTTAGAGCCAGAGAAGGGTCCCAACCAAGGCTCCTTGATTCAGATGTCTTCACACAGAAGAGTTTTAAATCCAGATGTCTACCAGATTTGTGGCAGCAATAAATCTAAAAACTTGTAATAGCATTTGATTCTTTCAAAACCAAAGTTTAGTTAGGACTGAACCACAAGATAATAAGGCATCACTAGAACTTATATGAAGGTGGGAAGCAAAGGGAAAGA
>NW_009219907.1:61716-67907 GCF_000690835.1 Fulmarus glacialis
ATTGCTATGACAGGCTTAAGCTGGTGCTAAGAATAGAAGAACGTAAAGCCAACTTAGGGATCCTATTACTACCTGAAATTCAAATTAACTTAATGCAATATTAAACATTACTTTAGAAAATTAACTTGTCAAACGAAAAGATTTGTAAAAACATCCTTCAGTGCTCAGGTTACTGCAGTGGAAGTTCCTTTCCCAGATAAGTTTGGTTTGGTTCACAGTAAATATGAATGTTAGTCAGCACACTAAAGCATAGCTGCTTAGATTTGGTTTTACTTTGTACTTGAACCTTTTCATGAAATGGGGAAAGAGGGAGCAGGAGGAAGGATCTCTAACCAAGGAATTTGGAGGTCATTCTAACACAAAATTTGCATGGTTTTGCACCACCTACAGCATCTGAGTGTTTTCCAGAACTTGTAGGTTTTTTTTTAATTTTAACTCATTTCCCACATTGTATGAGATAAATGCCTTTGTGTGCTTTCAGGTCTTCTTTTATATCCTTCTATTCTAGTGTGAGTGTGCAGTAAATATAAGTCCGCTAGAAATTACCTTTAGATGAGAAATATCAGCTAAGAGACTGGTTTCCTGTCCAAGGTGGAAGTCTTGTCTCTGGCCCTGGCAACTGTTTTCTGCCAAGTTGAAAATGCCACGTCACATCACAGCAAAGGTGACAATAGCGATCCTGGTTTTGGAGACATAGGTAATTTTTTGATCAGGTAACTTAAGCCAATCTTTTGAAGTTCTTTGCATATTAGGACCTGAATTTAAACTGAACTTTGATTCCCGTTATGGAGCTGTTGTGGAGAGAAGAGCCCTGGGAAATTGCATCCATACTGACCTCAGCTTTCCAGGTGACCTGGTTCATTTCTGCTCTAAATCTTTCAAAAGCTGTTTCTTCAGTAAGCTAACGAAATCTCTTTCTGGAAGTACTTTGGACATACACTACTAGAATTTAATCCAGACTAATATATGTACATTAATAATATGTACTCCTTATCTGAAGTTCTGCATACTGCTTTCTAATGACTTCAGTTTGACATTTGAGAATGAAGCATACTGGGACGTTATTGTTTCCCCATTGTCATGTAATGGATGGCAGGTGAGCTTTCAATGTAGCATGAATTACTTGGGAGGAAACCCTATATTTAAAGATAATGGTTCAGTAGGGAAAAAAGATATTTCTGATGTTCCCTTTCTGAAAAAGCTGGTGTATCACTTTATCTTATAAATCTTATTTATAAACTATCTGTGCACTACACACTATAGAAACAATCCTCAGCATTGCCATGCTCCAGACACTGCTCATTCTTCCTATATCCCACAGTGAACATTGTATTTGTAGGAAGGCTCAGAGAAACAGTGTTTTTCTTTCTCTGCTTGTCCTGTAATAAATTTGTGTAACTGCTCCTGACTTTTTTGCAAATGTGGCTGGAATGACGATCCTCCTCTTCTTTCACCTACCCTACCAGAAGATAACTACCCAAAGCCACAGGCACTCATCAAGTGTCCTTGACTCTCAACTCAGTCATTAAAACACAGCTGTATGCAGTTTGTCTAGCAAGGTCACCAAATTCATTTGGTACCATAATCACAGCTTTTATGACTGTCCTTGAAAACCACAGGCCTCTTCCTATCAGTTTTATATACTTTTGAAAGAAAAGAGCTGCCAACTGAAAAAGGTTTCATCCACATGAATGTACCTGCACCTAAGAGAGCACTCCCCTTGTTTTTTTCTTGGGCAACAGGCCAACATGTGCTACACCTTCTAAGGAGCCAGTATCATCTGAGGGTTCTCTAGCCAGATGCATCTGCAATCTCAGACCCAAATTTCCCACTTGTGAAAATGGGTAAAAGTTTGTTTAAATTGGTAGAGAAACACCTAATTGCACCATTTGATTATCTGATTCTGATGATCTGGCAGAATCAGCATCTCACTTCTCTTAAATACTAGTTGTATCACTTAGTCACACATCGAGCCTTCTTTCCCTTTGAGAGTTAACTTTTTCCATTAAAGACAAATGCAGGTCATTTATTTCAGCGATTTTATTTTAGCCATTGTTTTTTTTTCTGGTATTAGTTCCAGCAAAAATGCAAGAAAGACATTTATAAGCTGGTCCTTAAAAAACTGGCACTGCATCCGCCAAATTAAGTGCACGAGCAAATGTGAAGTCCATAAATGACCTTTAAATGATGTCTCATAGCAAGAAACTGAACTATCACCCTTGATAAATCCAATTTTTGGTCATTCATTGTTTTAGAAATAATAAATGGAGTAAAAATGAGAGAGAATGAAAGGTTTAACAACATTTCTCCTGACAGTTGAAACAAAACCTCACAGAACCTGGAGAAATAAGATGCCTAGCCCTGAAAAGGGAAATAGGAGACTATCCAAATGCAGACATTTTTCAATAAATCGTGGCACTACTATTCATCATCTGAAAGGAATAATCCAGTACTTGCTCTTTTGGCGTGTACTTTTCTTGGCGTGCTGTGTGTATCCGTATCAGGAGTTTTCATAGAAGTATGTATGTGCAAAACCTGCACTGTAGGATGTTGTTCCTTCTGGAGCAGACCATTAATATACTTAATGTAGGTGAATGAACTGATTATGGAGGAAGTTCTAACACAGTCAACAGAACTTCTTCTTGATGTTGTTTTTTTATAAGTATGGGTGCTGTAGCCAACTCTTTGATAAGGGGGATAAATAGACTTGATTTTTTTAACTTGCAGCTGAAAGACAACAAATATTCTTTTTTTTTTTTTAAAAAAAATCTCTGCAGTAGCTGAACATGGTAGAAATAGTAATCAATTAAGCTTCATAAAAATTCTGTGAAGTGGGCATACTGAATGCTTAGCTTTGAGCAAGAGAGCAAAAACATTGAAAACTTAAGTGTCGTGCTCAAAATCACAAACACTGTAGCAAAATCTGAAATCAAGACCTAATCTGGGTTAATTGACTGCACTGAGACCCCCACTACCCTTTCTTAGGGAGGAGAAATATAAAAGGTTTATGAACTTGCTGGATATTCAAAATGAGTTGTGGCCCCAAGTTCACATCCAAAAAATGTCCAGGTTTGAGTTTTCGGCCTTGCAATGTGAAGAAAGAGTGAACTGGGATCCGTATGAACAGAAAGTATTTCAGTGTAGGTCTATCTGTTGCTCTGCTGGACTATAAATGGCAATTACTTTTCTGTGATCAGTGTTTCAGTGCCCTACTGACAAGTAAAAGCATACACAAGTAGTGAAGATTATCGCAAGTACAAATGAGCAACTGCAGAGAGATTATTCATTACACCCTGCCACAGCTCAATCGCAGAATTAATTCTTTTCAGATGCTGAGCAAAGGTTTTGAGTTTTGTTCCAAAGAATCATGCTAGTGACTACTGACATGGGAAATCACTGCTGCCTCTGTGGGAGTGAACATTGTTTGAACAAAAAGCTAAGTTCCGACTGACGGATTTTTGCCATTTTTCATCCAGTTCGTTAGCAAGGTACCTAGGTGAGGGAATCCCATATGCCTGGGGCTGTGCCACAGTCACTTTGCTTGTATCCTCTAGCTGTCAAAACTTGAAAGAGAAAGAGGCAACGGCTTTTGTTCAGTATTATGTGCAGTGCTATTTATCCTAGAGGGCTTCTCTGGTATTGACATCCTGGGTTAAGATCTTCATCAAGACATATTGTAAGTTATTACCATGATGTCCATGGGCTTCGAAATACTCAAAGGATTTGTAATGGAAATATATTGATATCAAAGCTTCTTTCAAGCCTAATTTCCACAAGAATCAGGTATAGCTGGCTGCGTGTTATAAAAACAGCAGAACAATATTATATTGTTGCCAAAAGTAGCAAACAGTTTTACAGATTTTCTGAACCAAATCTTTTCCTTACACTCACACATGATCAAATTACCCTGTAAAATTAATTTTAAAATACTATCACAAGTACGATTCCTATTGGACAAACAGCATAACAGAGAGAAATGGAATCTGGGAAAATAACTGGGGAGGAATCAGACTAGAAAACTTTTGCAGCATCTTCTGTGGGTATCCAGAGAAATCCCTTGGCAGGCATGGAGCCATTATTATACTTACAAATTCACTTTCTTGGACTTCTTGAATCTGCTTTAGATCAGCGGTTAACTGTGCTGAGGACAAACTTCAACATGTTTCCTGGGAAAAGAACCCAAAGGTGAAGAGAAAATCTCCTTATATTTATAGATGGTTGGAAGGAGCTGTCTCTTGGCAACTTTCTTTGTGAGTGGGCTTTAGAGATCACCCTGTTTCTGTGACAGGGAGCTCTGGTTTAGTTGTCAGGATGCTGTGCAGGGTGCATATAGAGTAACTCACCTTGGAAAGAGCTTTGGATGCAGAGTCCCTGTTGTGGTCCACAAAGGAAAAGTGTCCCACGCTTAAAGCACCGAGTTTGGCTTTGTGTATGCAGGAAGAGAGGTCATTCTGTGGCCTCCAACAACAAGGGCTTCATCATGCCCTGAAATGGCATTAGAAAATGTGGTGTTTTGGAGAATGGATGAGCTCATTCTATAAAATTTGAGGCAGAGCTGTGGTAAGAGGAGATAAAAATGGAGAAATTGTAGCTCTGTGACAAAAGTTCTCCTGACAGAGCCAGGATTTCACCTGGCACGCCCAGGCCTGTTTCATCCAACAGGAGCATGGAAGGCATCTTTCATGTTGACAAGAGAAATCGCCTTCTATAGTACCTCTCCCCTTTGTGTAGTGGCCTATGAGATATTCTATGTCCCAGACTGCATCACATGGAAGCCTGCAACTTACAAAGCCTTTACTGGATTACTGTAAATACATGCAACGTACAAACTGGGAAAGAAAGGTAATAGGAGAAACAATAGTTACAATTTTTGAGGAGTATGAACACTGAAAGCAACTAATTGAAAACTGACAGGAACTAATACAGTCACGAAAAAAAGAAAGAACAAGCAAATTAAATGGAAACATCAGGGCAAAAAAGGAAAATATTTCAGAAAAAACCTACAGGAATACAGGAATAGATAAATACATCAGAGCGACACTGCTTTTCTTTAGAAATAAATGTGTTCTGGAGTAAAGCTATGAGCTAGTGATGCTTTTAATTCTTTCTAGGGCATTTGAAAATTCTGTCTGATGTTACCTATGAGAAAGAGCACCCTTTTTTTTCCCCCATATTTCCTACAGACTAGACAGAAGAGACACAGTGATCTCTCGTGGAGATGCTTCCTAATGCTTATCCCAACTAGATTCAAAAGAAGCCATCCAAGCTTAAAGGAAGAGACTGTTTATCACTGGAAATTTTAAGTGGCCACATGTGTACCCATCTGATGGGAGGAGATAAGTGTGCCCTGTGCTGTATGATGCATGGCTAAGAACCATCCTTAGTGTCATAGCAAGCAAACTTTTCTGCTGTGATTGCTATGGCGATCTGGCATTTTAATAACAATTGAAGGAGTAACTGGCTGAAGACCCATGCCTGGGAATACAAACAGGCAAGTACCCATCATGATAGGTTATTTTTTTCCTCCATTTTATCAACCTCTGGAGACTAAAGTCCTGAAAGTCCTATTGGTCAAACTGGCAGACAAGGGGGTTAATGGCTTTTAGCCATGGTAGCTAGTGGGATCTAAATGAACAGATGATGATGGTATGGTGATGGTTTCCATCCCTGTGAAGGAAAACTCCTGCTGATTTGGAAGTTCTCCTTGATGAACACCACATGTCTATACTGAACTTTCTCTTCTATTTATCTTAAATTTCCTATGAAAGCCTTTTCTATGTGAAGGAATAAAGAAGCTACGTGCTTAAAAAGAAAATCAAACTGCAGTGCTTAGAAGTATGTTTATTCAACTGTGAAGTCCACTGTTGAAATAGGGATTGACAGACGTTAGTTATATTTTATCACTACTCTCATGAATGCCAGGACTGGAAACACTCAGTAGCAGCTGATGCCAACAGTAATCTGAGCCATCAGCCCTCAGCTGAACATGTCCTGGGAAGATTTATTCTTGCTTTTTTTTCATTATGCTTATTCCAGCCTTTCCACAGCAGATCTTAATGAAAAATATTTCAAATTTCAGTGGCAATTCCAAGTAACTGACTGAGATGGAACAAAGTGCACCAAGAAGTGATTCGAGGAAGGGGGCACCTGAAATAGGACTTAGGAGAGATCATAGAATCATAGAATCATTA